>NC_138985.1:32407079-32651036 GCF_964341445.2 Mesoplodon mirus | reverse complement strand
AGTTTAACTTTTAATAGTATTGTTCAGAATTCTATTATAAAATCTAGGATAGTTTTCTAGTCTTTTTTTAAGTGCTCATTTTTAAATTTAGTCTTCCGGAACTATTTACCTATTACATTATATTGTCTTTTCTCCATGACAATGTGTTCATGCTCATCATACTGGAACAGTATGTATGGATTTTTAAAACTTGTCAGTGGCCCTGCAACGTTGCATGAATGCCTGCAACATTTTTTCCTGTAGTCATCTGTCATACAGAGTGAAGTAAGTCAGAAAGAGAAAGACAAATACTGTATGCTAACACATATATATGGAATTTAAGGAAAAAATGTCATGAAGAACCTAGGGGTAAGACAGGAATAAAGACACAGACCTACTAGAGAATGGACTTAAGGATATGGGGAGGGGGAAGGGTAAGCTGTGACAAAGCCAGAGAGTGGCATGGACATATATACACTACCAAACGCAAAATAGATAGCTAGTGGGAAGCAGCCGCATAGCAAAGGGAGATCAGCTCGGTGCTTTGTGACCACCTAGAGGGGTGGGATAGGGAGGGTGGGAGGGAGGGAGACACAAGAGGGAAGAGATATGGGAACATATGTATATGTATAACTGATTCACTTTGTTATAAAGCAGAAACTAACACAGCATTGTAAAGCAATTATACTCCAATAAAGATGTAAAATTATATATATATATATATATATATATATATATATATATATATACATATATGTGATATCTTAAAAAAAAAAGTTTTCAATTTTTTCCTGAATGCTTTCCTTCAGGAAATTCTGATTCTTAAATCACAGATTTTTTAAAGTATATTATCACATAATTTATTTCTCATATTTATCAATTTGTTAGTCCCAGCTAAGGTATACATTTTGAATGATAATTTCTTTATCAGCTTCTCCTACCACAAGTCACCAAAGTACCAAGGTATGTATCTAGGTATGGGTCTCTTTAAAAGTACTAAGGTGCCCATTGGTGAAGGTCTTTTAAATTTTGAAGTCATAACTCTACTTTCTTTGACTTAGTGTTATTTCCATTTCTTATTTCTTCAATTTTTGATTATCTTCAAACTGATATTTTCTTTCTACCCCAGAACATCTACCATGGCCATTGTGGAGTTTTGTTCATTTTTTTCAGTGACTTGGCTATTTATTTCTCATATTTATTTCTTTATTTTTACAGACAAGTTTCCCAATCTAATATCTATTATATTGTTTTCCATTGCACTCAGCATATTTTTAAATGCCTCCATTAAAATTTTTATTTATTTAAAATTAATACTTTTAAATTTCAGGTCATTCCCTTTAAACTAATGAAAAGCCTTCTTTGGGCTTCCCTGGTGGCGTAGTGGTTGAGAGTCCGCTTGCCAATGCAGGGGACATGGGTTCATGCCCCGGTCCAGGGGGATCCCACATGCCGCGGAGCTGCTGGGCCTGTGAGCCATGGCCGCTGAGCCTGCACGTCCGGAGCCTGTGCTCCACAACGGGAGAAGCCACAACAGTGAGAGGCCTGTGTACCACACACACACAAAACAAGCCTTCTTGGATGATATTTGAGGAATGTTCTATACACTGAAATCTCTGTTTATTTGCATTGAAGTCTCAAAAACAATTAATGAAAAGTCACTTCTGGAATAGTATATGTTAAACCAATGTATACATCACCTTTCATTTCTATATATTACCTTGTAAAATGTTCAATCTAGCTGCTGTATAGAGAATGAACGAGAGGTAGGAGACAAGCTTGTTGTTATCAAAGTCATTAAGGCAGGAGGAGTTGCAGACTGAAGCTATGGGTGTGAAATGACCTCACTAGAACCATGCAAATAGAACTGGCAAGGCTTGGTGATGGACCAAACTAGGGCTGAAGGAAAAACCGTGTGAAGACTCTCTCTCTTGGATGTTAATACTGGTTACCCTGTACTAAAATGTGGAAAACTGAAGGGGGAACAGGTCGTGAGAGATCGGGTTTTCAATTCTGAACACCGTATGCTTGAGGTGCATGTTACCGAGCCAACTGAATATGTCAAGTTGGAAGGGAGATAGAAGGTTCAAAATTTCAAAAAAGAACATGGTGGGGAGGTAGGAGGACTCAGAGTTCACATCTCCTCACAACTAGGGCAACTACCAGGTACTGGTAGGGGACCTCAGACACCTAAGGGGACCGGAGGATCCCCCGAGTGACCAGGTAGGAAGTGGTGGGGGGGAGGCAGGAGGAGAAATTGAGGCAGGATGGGACCAGCGCCCCAAGGGGCGGTTGGGGGAGGGGAGGGGATCCCATGCCAGGAGAGACCCACCCACGGTGAGCAGATTAGCAGGGATAGGGAGAGGCCTTCAGGGGATTGGGGGATCAGAGGGGAACATGGCCAGCATTTCCTCCACCCACTCAGCCCCCAGGAAGCCTGCTAGGGGTCCCAGGCCAAAAGCTCCACACTCTGAGGCCCCCTCCAGTTCTGCTGAGCCTAAGTCCCTCCCCCACCCCCTGGGGTCTTTTCCAGCTACCAGGTCCTCAGCCTAGACCTCGCCCCCACCTAAGGCTACACCATATAAGCCTCACCACCCACAGCCAAGGCCTTTTCAGGCTTTTTTGTATGTGTGTGTGGTTCTGTTTTACCTTGTTGTTGTTTCATTTAGATTTTTATTTTTTTAGTAAACTTTTTTCTTCTTCTAATTTTATATTAGTTTTTATTCTTTGTTATAGTTCTGCCCACCCAGCCCCCCTTTTCTTTCTTGCTGCACAGTGCAACTTGCAGGATCTTGGCTCCCAGGCCGGGGGGTGGGAGCACCAAGTCAAAATTGCTGGACTCACAGAGAACCTCAGACCCCAGGGAATATTCATCAGAGTGAGATCTCCTGGAGGTCCTCATCTTAGCACCAAGACCCAGATCTACCCAACTGGCTGCAAACTGAAGCACTGGACACCTCAGGCCAAACAACCAGGAAGACAGGAACACAGCCACACCTAATAATGAGACGACAGAGAAATATGTTAAAGACAAAGATGCAAGGTAAAAACCTACAAGACCAAATAAATGAAGAGGAAATAGGCAACCTACCTGAAAAAGAATTCACAGTAATGATAGTAAAGATGATCCAAAATCTCAGAAATGGAATGGAGGCATGGATCGAGAAAATAAGAAATGTTTCACAAAGACCTAGAAGAACTAAAGATAAACAGTGATGAACAACACAATAACTGAAATGAAAAATACACTAGAAGGAATCAATACCAGAATAACAGACAGAAGAACAACTAAGTGAGCTGGAAGATAGAATGGTGGAGATAACTACTGACCAGCAGAATAAAGAAAAAAGAATGAAAAGAATTGAGGACAGTCTCACAGACCTCTGGGACAACACTAAATACACGAAAATTCGAATTATAGGGGACCCAGAATAAGAAGAGAAAGGGTCTGAAAAAAGATTTGAAGAGATTAGTAGAAAACTTCCCTAACATGAGAAAGGAAATAGCCACCCAAGTTCAAGAAGTACAGAGAGTCCCATACAGGATAAACCCAAGGAAAAACACACCAAGACACATATTACTCAAACTAACAAAAATTAAATTCAAAGAAAAAATATTATAAGCAACAAGGGAAAAGCAACAAATAACATACCAGGGAATCCCCATAAGGTTATCAGCTGATTTTTCAGCAGAAACTCTGCAAGCATGAAGGGAGTGGCAGGACATTTAAAGAGATGGAAAGGAAAAACCTACAAACAAGATAACTCTACCCAGCAAGGATCTCATTCAGATTCAACAGAGAAATCAAAAACTTTACAAACAAGCAAAAGCTAAGAGAATTCATCACCACCAAACCAGCATTACAACAAATGATAAAGGAACTTCTCTAGGTGGAAAACACAAGAGAAGAAAAAGACCCACAAAAACACACCCAAAACAATTAAGGAAATGTAATAGGAATATACATATCAATAATTACCTTGAATGTAAATGGATTAATTGCTCCAACTAAAAGACACAGACTGGCTGAAAGGAGAAAAAAACAAGACCTGTATGTATGCTGTCTACAAGAGACCCACTTCAGACCTAGGGACACATACAGAATGAAAGTGAGGGGATGGAAAAGATATTCTATGCAAACGGAAATCAAAAGAAAGCTGGACTAGCAATACTCATATCAGGTAAAATGGACTTTAAAATAGAGACTGTTACAAGAGATAAGGAAGGACACTACATAATGATCAAGATATCAATCCAAGAAGAAAATATAGCAATTATAAATATTTACGCACCCAACATAGGAGCACCTCAATACATACAGCAAATGGTAACAGCCATAAGAGAGGAAAACAACAGTAGCTCAGTAATAGTGGGGGACTTTAACACCCCACTTATACCAATGGACAGATCATCCAGGCAGAAAATAAATAAGGAAACACAAGCTTTAAGTGACACAATAGACCAGATAGATTTAATTGATATTTATATGACATTCCACCTGAAATTGGCAGAATACACTTTCTTCTCAAGTGCACATGGAACATTCTCCAGGATAGATCACATCTTGGGACACAAATCAAACCTCAGAAAATTTAAGAATATTGAAATTGTATCAAACATCTTTTCTGACCACAATGGTAAGAGATTAGACATCAGTTACAGGAAAAAAAAACTGTAAAGAACACAAACACATGGAGGCTAAACAGTACATTACTAAATAACCAAGAGATCACTGAAGAAATCAAAGAGGAAATCAAAAAATACCTAGAGACAAAATGACAACAGAAATATGACAACCCAAAACCTATGGGATACAGCAAAATCAGTTCTAAGAAGGAAGTTTATGGAATTCAATCTCACCTCAATAAACAAGAAAAATCTCAAGCAAACTATATAACCTTACACCTAAAGCAACTAGAGAAAGAAGAACAAAGAAAACCCAAAGTCAGTATAAGGAAATAAATCATAAAGATCAGAGCAGAAATAAATGAAATAGAAACAAAGAAAACAATAGTAAAGATCAATAAAATTAAAAGTTGGTTCTTTCAGAAAATAAACATAATTGATAAACCTTTAGCCAGACTCATCAACAAAAAAGGGAGAGGACTCCAATCAATAAAATTAGAAATGAAAAAGGAGAAATTACAACTGACACTGCAGAAATACAAAGGATTATAAGACACTACTACAAGCAATTATATGCCAATAAAATGGACAACCTGGAAGAAATGGACAAATTCTTGGAAAAGTACAACTTTCCAAGGCTGAACCAAGATAAAATAGAAAATAGGAACAGACCCATCACAAGTAATGAAATTGAAACTGTAATTTAAAAACTTCCAACAAACAAAAGTCCAGGACCAGATGTCTTCACAGGAGAATTCTATGAAACACTTAGAGAAGAGCTAACACCTATCCTTCTCAAACTCTTCCAAAAAATTTCAGAAGGAGGAAAACTCCCAAACTTGTTCTATGAGGGCACAATCACCTTGATACCAAAACCAGGCAAAGATATCACAAAAAAAAAAATTATAGACCAATATCACTGATGAACATAGATGCAAAAATCCTGAACAAAATACTAGCAAACAGAATCCAACAACACTTTAAAAGGATCATACACCATGATCAAGTGGGATTTATCTCAGGGATGCAAGGATTCTTCAGTATATGCAAATCAATCAGTGTGATATACCATATTAACAAATTGAAGAATAAAACCATATGATCATCTCAATAGATGCAGAAAAAGCTTTTGACAGAATTCAACGCCAATTTATGATAAAAACTCTCCAGAAAGTGGGCATAGAGGGAACCTACCTCAACATGATAAAGACCATATACGACAAACCCACAGCAAATATCATTCTCAATTGTGAAAAACTGAAGACATTTCCTCTAAGATCAGGAACAAGACAAGGGTGTTCACTCTAATCACTATTATTGAACTTAGTTCTGGAAGTCTTAGCCACGGCAATCAGAGAAGAAAAATAAATAAAAGAAATACAAATTAGAAAAGAAGAAGTAAAACTGGCACTGTTTGCAGATTACATGATACTATATATAGAAAATGTTAAAGATGTCATCAGAAAACTGCTAGAGGTCTCAATGAATTTGGTAAAGTTGCAGGATACAAAATTAATACACAGAAATCTCTTGCATTCCTATACATTAACAATGAAAGATCAGAAAGAGGAATTAAGGAAACAATCCCATTCACCATTGCAACAAAAAGAATAAAATACCTAGGAATAAGCCTACCTAAGGAGGCAAAAGACCTGTACACAGAATATGTAAGATACTGATGAAAGAAATCACAGATGACACAAACAGATGGAGAGATATACCATATTCTTGGATTGGAAGAATCAGTATTGTGAAAATGACAATACTACCCAAAACAATCTGCAGATTCAATCCAATCCCTATCAAATTACCAATGGCATTTTTCACAGAACTAGAACAAAAATTTTACAATTTATATGGAGACACAAGAGACCCTGAATAGCCAAAGCAATCTTGAGAAAGAAAAATGGAGCTGGAGGAACCAGACTCCCTGACTTCAGACTATACTACAAAGCTACAGTAATGAAGACAGTATGGTACTGGCACAAAAACTAAAGATAGATCAATGGAACAGGATAGAAAGCCCAGAGATAAACCCACACACCTATGGTCACCTAATTTATGATAAAGGAGGCAAGAATATATAATGGAGAAAAGACATCCTCTTCAATAAATGGTGCTGGGAAAACTGGACAGCTACATGTAAAAGAATGAAATTAGAACACCCCCTAACACCATACATGAAAATAAACTCAAAATAGATAAAAACCTAAATGTAAAGCTGGACACTATAAAACTCTTAGAGGAAATCAGAGGAAGAACACTCTTTGACATAAATCACAGCAAGATCTTTTTTGACCCACCTACTAGAATAATGAAAATAAAAACAAAAATAAACACATGGAACCTAATTAAACTTAAAAGCTTTTGCACAGCCAAGGAAACCATAAACAAGATTAAAAAAAAACAATGCTCAAAATGGGAGGAAATATTTACAAATGAAGCAACTGAAAAAGGATTAATCTCCAAAACATGCAAACATCTCATTCAGTTCAATATCAAAAAAAGACAATCCAATCAAGAAATGGGTGGAAGACCTAAATAGACATTTCAGCAAAGAAGGCCAAGAGGTACAAGAAAAGATGCTTTACAACACTAAATATTAGAGAAAGGCAAATCAAAGCTACAATGAGGTATCAGCTCACACCAGTCAGAATGGCTATCATCAAAAAAATCTACAAACAGTAAATGCTGGAGAGGGTGTGGAGAAAAGGAAACCCTCTTGCACTGTTGGTGGGAATGTAAATTGATAGAGCCACTGTGGAGAACAGTATGGAGGTTCCTTAAAAAACTAAAAATAGAACTACCATATAACCCAGCAATCCCACTACTGGGCATATACCCTGAGAAAACCATAATTCAAAAAGACACAGGTACCCCCAATGTTCACTGCAGCACTATTTACAATATCCAGGACATAGAAGCAACCTAAATGGCCATCAACAGATGAATGGATAAAGAAAATGTGACACATATATACAATGGAATATTACTCAGCCATAAAAATGAACGAGATTCTGTCATTTGTAGAGATGTGGATGGACCTAGAGTCTATCATACAGAGTGAAGTAAGTCAGAAAGAGAAAAACAAATATCATATATTAACGCATATATGTGGAATCTAGAAAAGTAGTACAGATGAACCTATTTCCAGTTCAGGAGTACATACGCAGATGTAGAGAATGGACGTGTGGACACAGAGGGGGCAGGGGAGGGTGGGATGAATAGGGAGATAAGGTTTGACACAAATACACTACCACGTGTAAAGTAGATAGCTAGTGGGAAACTGTGGTATAGAACAGGGAGCCTAGCTCAGGGTTCTGTGATGACCCAGATGGGCGGGACAGGGGCGATGGGGGGGGAGGTCCAAGAGGGAAGGGATATATGTACACGTATAGCTGATTCACTTTGTTGTACCGCAGAAACTAACACAACATTGTAAAGCAATTATACTCCAATAAAAATTTTTTTCAAAACAGAAATTCAGGCAGGAGTTATAAATCTGGAAGTGACTGGTATATAGATAGCACAGAATATTAAAAATAATTTCTAGATGTATTGAGTACTAAATCACCATGTTAAGTGTTTTACATGTGTCATCCCAATTAACAGTCAAAACACCCGTTAACCTAAATATTATCAACTCCCTTTTACAGGTGATGAATCTGAGACTCAGGAAGTTAAGCAACTTGCCAAGCAAAGATCATAAAGCCTGTAAGTGAATTTAAAACCTTGCATTCTTCCTGAAGACTCTGCACTCATAACCACTATGTTATATTCATGACAGACCATAAGAGGGAGGAAAATATAACACAAGACTTAATGCTAAGTAACTTGGCTTTAGAAGACAGGTAAATAAAAATAATAGGTAAAATTAACTAAGAATTCCTGACCAGAAATGTAAGCAGAAAACCAGAATAATGTATCGTGTAAACCAAGGAAAAATAACTCCAAGAAGGAAGGAATTGTTTAGCTATTTCAAGTAGTGCTGAGGTGAGTGGTAAGATGAGGACTGAAAATATGCATGGGACCCCACAGTTAGGAGATCAATTATGTTCTTGCAAGAAGAGTTTTCATGTACATGTAGAAGCCAGAATGAAATGAATAAGTCAGTAAGGCTGAGAGTGATCTTACCCTGGACATATTTTGTACTTCAAACAAGAATAATAATAATAGAATCAAAAAAAAAAAGAAATATTCATGCTCAGTAACAAGAAGAGAAGAGAAATGCAGACGTCAGTGCTAAAGCTGTGAGCCTTCTGGTTCCTCAGACCAGGGAGCAAAAACTATCTCCTGGGTAGGAGAAAAATATGGGAAAGACCCCAAGGCTTGGGGTGTGCCAATCACTGCCTACCTGCCTACTCTCAGAGAAAGAAAAAGTACTGTACCCAATCTAGACCAGGAGCTAAAGGTCTTAGAAAGTGTGCCTAAGGAAGATGGAATCTCCTCACCAGGAATTCATTGGAGCTGGCTCCAGGGCTGCATCTGCACAGGGAAAAACCCCTCACCTGCTTTGAAGACACGGTTAGACCGGGACCTGGTGGAAGAGGCTGTGAAAACACAGGAAGAGATTAGCATGGGGTGAACCAAAAGAGAGGGAAGAAATTAAAGACATTTTCTATGAATAATAAATGCTGGAGAGGGTGTGGAGAAAAGGGAACCCTCCTACACTTCTGGTGGAAATGTACATTGGTTCAGCCACTATGGAGGATGGTATGGAGGTTCCTTAAAAAACTAAAAATAGAGCTACCATATGATCCTGCAATTTTGCTCCGGGACATATATCCAGAGAAAACTAATTTGAAAAGATACATGCACTCCAGTGTTCATAGCAACACTGTTTACAAAATAGCCAAGACATGAAAGCAGCCTAAATGTCCATCAACAGATGAATGGATAAAGAAGATGTGGTACATATATACAGTGGAATGTTACTCAGCTATGAAAAAGAACAAAATAATGCCATTTGCAGCAACGTGGATGGACCTAGAGATTATCATACTAAGTGAAGAAAGTCAGACAGAGAAAGACAAATATCATATGATATTACTTATATGTGGAGTCTAAAGCATGATAAAAGTGAACTTATCTACAAAACAGAAACAGACTCACAGACGTAGAAAACAAACTTATGGTTACCAAAGGGGAAAGGGGTAGGGATAAATTAGAAGTTTGGGATTAGCAAATACAAACTATTATATATAAAATAGATAAACAACAAGGTCCTGTTATATAGCACAGGGAACTATATTCAATATCTTGTAATAAACCATAATGAAAAAAATATGAAAAAGAATATAGATATAGAGATATAAAACTGAATCACTTTGCTGTGCACCAGAACTTAACACAACATCGTAAATCAATGATACTTCAATTTAAAAAAAAAAGAAATTGAAGACATTTTAAAAACAGATATTCAAAATAGGTCTGTAAACCACAATAAAAAATGTTTGATGCAATCTAATGTTAAGAAAAGCAACCAATAAGATGAGTCATTGAAACATGAATGCATTTCCAATGAACTTACTTTCATGAAACACTATGACTTTAAGTACATTTTGGATGAGATAAATGAAGACAATGCCCATTAAAATAAAACACAAATATGTATATGTATAACTGAATCACTTCACTGTACACCTGAAACTAACACACTGTAAATCAATTATACTTCAATATAAAATAAAAACTTTTTAAAACCCACAAATTTGTAAAAGAAAAATAGACATAAGTAAAACTGCAATTAGCGTATATATGTGTGTGTGTATATATATATATATATATATATATATATATATATATATATGTATGTATATATATATCAGACTTACTATTTTCCAGGTAAAGAATATTACATCTACTAATTCATTTCATCTGTATAACAATTCATAAGGCAGCTACCGTTTTTATCATTTCATTTAAAAGACCAGGAAACTGGGAAACAAACATGGTCAGTGCATTGCCCCAGGTTGCACAGGTAGTAAGTTACAAGGTGGCATTTGTACCCATGCAATCTGCTTGCATGATCCATGCTCTTAAAAACTGCTCTTTTACTGTTTTCTCGTCTCTCCATTGTTTCCGTCTTCACTCCATCCTCCTATTTAATTATGTTATTCACTCAAGTTTACTGTTTATTATTGTCTGATCAATTTGTAAAGAAATAAAAGTAGTGTCATATATACTATTTTTCCCTGAAGTTCTATGTATATTGTAAGTTTTTAATTTATGTGTTTCATAATGTTATGCAAGTAAATCAATAATGATTTTTTAGAAGGTTAAAATTTTTTAAACATATAGAAAGAACAGAAAGATCCTCTTCAAATATCCAAAAATTATTTCTCTTCTGTGATCACCATTCAGAGGTATTACTTCCAGATTCCTTCTTCACTATATATTTCTTTGCTACATACTTACACACATATACACCTATATATAAAGACATAGTTTTTAATAATTTTTCTTTAATTTTTTTTCCAATTAATAGTGTATGTGTTTCTTTCATGTTAGAACTACTAACTATATGTCACTATTAAATTGTTGTGTCCCACAATATAGACACACTGATGCTTTATTAACAATTTTCCTATTGATATTTATTATTCCATTTTTTTGCTATTATGATACATTCTTAAAAGAATATTCTAATTCATGCCTCCTTTCTAATATCTATGCATAATATTATTTCTATAAAATGGAAACCTAAAATTAGAAGTTTTATTACTAATAAGACTGAGTATTTATTCATGTAAATGTTACTTCTTGTACTTCTAATTCTATGCATTGCAGTTTATTTATGTAACAACAGCATTGGTTTATTTTGTTTTGTCTTACTAGCCCACAGAAGTTCTTAATACATTCTGCATGTTAACCTTGTCTAAAATAAGCTACAATTTCTTCTATTCTCTCACAACTTTTTGATTTGTTAATGATGTCTTTTTTTCCTATTGAAATGTCAATTTTCTTTTGACTTCTGAGCTTTGTTGTATCTAGAATAAGCATTCCATTCCTCAAGACAATCTATATTCTCTTGTGTTTGTTTTCTTATAATACTAAGGTCCTCTATAATAGGGAAATTTAATCACTTCCCCTTGGTTATTTTCACTAATGTGTTTGGACCTCCCTTGTGTCATTTACCTCTTGTCCCTACCATGCTTTATCCTTGCTGGCTATTTATTACTCAATTTGACTTTTATTTGATTCATTAAGGGTCTCAACAATTCTGCAGTTATTCTTCCCAGAGATTGAATAGTCAACTGTACCATCGTATCACACACACCAGCTACCAGCTGTGACTCCAGAAGAGACTCTTGCTAGTGATTCTCTCTGTCATATCGATGTCACACACCTCCATCTGCAGGAAGATCTGGACTTAGCTCTAGTTTTCCCCAGGCTGCGGCTTACAATGTTGTGGCTTTGGTGATCTGAAATGAGATCTGTGTGTAGCATTCTCTGAATCTTAATCTATAAATTAAGGGATAGTGCGAGGTTTGCCTCCACTCCCTTACCATAGATGCTCATGTCTTCAGGAGGAAGACTTTGCCAGCCAGCCTCTCACGCCCACCTTCTGTCTGGTGCTCCTGACATTGCATCCCTTGAAACTTCATCAAAGTGGTTGATGGTAAGCATTCCTAGTCACCAGTGATAATAAGAATTTGTTTCCTTTTTGTCCTATTTGTATCAGCAGTTGGTTCTTTCATTGTGAAACATCTGTCCTCACACTGCCACTTACTTCAAAGATCATCTTGACTATCCTTTGAAATACTGCCTATATATTTTTACGTTTACTGTAGATGAATACCATCATATAGACACACTTTTGATCTCTTCCCTCAGATTTATGCACATATTAGTTTCAATATTTTACCACTATTTTATTCTGGTTAATATCAATGTAATCATTGATGTATTTAATTGTTTGACTCCTCAGTTTATTCCTGTATAAAATGGGGAGTTGGACTATACCTAAGTATAGCTAAATAATTTTAAAAGATTCATCCATCTACAAAAAAGAACATGAAAATGTCCTCTCCTATTCAATTCCAGAGAGCTTATCAACTTCTTAGCATGGAAAAAAGAAACAAGGAAACAATCATAGGAAATATTGTTGAAAACTAGAAGTTGCTCGAGTTTTTACTTACTCTATGTTTTGTTTTATTTGTTGTATTAAATTCCAACTGTCTTTGATGTGGTGTACTAAATGTTAACACTTTCAAGGTAAAAGAAGGATCAGGACACACAGTTGATGATGTGGTGAGGTAGAAAAGAAAGGACTAGAAATACAGTACTAGCTAAGTGAGCAAACGAGAAGCTGAGAGCACATTCTAAAATCATGGAAGAAAGGCAGATGGACCAGCCCCTGGAAAATAGATTCAGGACTTGTAACGTCTGTGACATGCTGGATGTGTAAGACATTGGGATTTTCCTGGCTTGATTTCAATTCCCACAAGCAATCTGTGAGGCTTATTTAACATTCTATTAGAGTTTTAATGACAAGACAGTATTTGTACTCTTTGTGCCTCTTTCTGTAATTTTGTCTTGAGATGGCGCTAGTGGGAAGAATGTGTGCTTTTCAGTATAGTAGATATTCGCAGCTGTAGAGGTTGATCTATGATAAAATGTAAGGATCAGTCCTACACAAATCATTGAGCCTCATGACAGTGCATTATTACCATAAGGGTCTAGTCTTGGTTCAAATGTTCAGATTTATTATTTACCTACTCTTGCTGGGCAAGGACAAAAATAACTGAAAGAGATCTGAGCTGGCACTCAGGAGCAGAGCTGTGAGTAGTAATATTGCATATGCTATTTCTAAACTATTAAATATGCATGTGGAATCGATATGAGATATTTTAATATCCTGAGGAACAAAGATTTTTAGTGGCAAGAGAAAAGTGATTAAAAATATAAATTCAAAGCAATTAAGTAAATTTCCCAGAATCTTAAATTTGAGTCAAAATATGGATACAAACTCAAATTTATTTTTTATTTCCATTTATCTAGCTCTATGCCCTGAAAAGTCTTAGAAGAAATGACACCTTGTAGCACTAAACACCCTTTATAACCCGTGTGGTCTTCAAATACCAACCCCAATAAAAAGAGCTCTGGGGGTTACATCAGCATTATGATGATGTGACTCACTCCTTTTTTCTGTCCCCTTCAAGTTACAACTAATTGGACATCCTTAACTGAAAAAAAAGCATGTTTATACAGCCTACAAGGTCACCTGAGAGATCCATCCATCTGTGCCCCCATAAGTGGGCAGACTGGACCTCAGAGGCTGCAAAGTAAGGGGAGTGGCAGCAGATGTGGTGCTGGGTCAGGCACGGAGTGGGACAGCAGGACCTTTCTGGCAGAAGAAGTGAGGGTAAAGGCAGTGAGTCGGGGTCTGTCCTGCCATGTGTCCTGCAGCTGGAGGGACCTGCTCTCTCTGAAGAGAGACTTGGTGATGGGGGAAGAAAAGGAAAGGGAAGTAGGCAAAGAGATCTGAAGGGAAGCTCTCCTGCTGTCTCCCCAGATTCTGGCCCAGACCTCCAGGACACGTCCCACCTGAGGATCCCTTACCAGACATGGACCCCCACCACCAGCACCAAAGCTCCAAATGCTAAGTACACACCTCCCCTCACTCTGCTCCCAGCCTTTCTTTTTACCATGTTCTGACCTTAGCTTCATCAGCTCCTATAAGAGAAACTAAAAACATGTGGATAGTGTAGCCTTCTGGAGGACAAAAGGAAGTCTCCTACTGCCAGCCTGTTGAACTGTTAGAATCAAAATAAACAAAGCTATACCTAAAAAAGAAAGGCTTTCGCTATTTCAAATGCAGTGGCACAGGAACTATGCATCGAACACCATGAAAAATCATGTTAATATGGTATCACAATAAGAAAATGACAATTTTCCAGCAACCAAACACAAAGACATGGAATATCATGATCTAACTGATAAAGAATTCAAAAGAGCTGTTATGACAAAATTCAGTGAGCTACAGGAAAACTCATAAAGCTAACACAATGATCTCAGGAATAAAATTAATGAAGAAAATAGTACTTTACCAAAGAGATTGAAACTCTCAAAAAGAACCAAACAGAAATTCTAGAGCTGAAGGACTCAGCAGATGAGATAGATGAGGAACACATTAGAACACATTGGAAATAATCAGATCAGATGGAAGAGAGAGTTAGCGAGCTGGACGATAGAATCTAGAAATGATTCAGATGGAAGAGGAGAGTGAACTAAGATTTTTAAAAAGTGAAGAAATTCTACAAGAACTATTTGATTCCATTAGAAAAGCCAAAATAAGAATAATGGGTATTCCAGAAGAGGGAGAGAGGGAGAAAGCAGCAGAGGGGGTATTTAAGGAAATAATAACTGAGAACTTCCCAAACCTGAGGAAGGAACTGAATATATGAGTCCATGAAGCCAATAGAAAACCTATTTATCTCAATGCAAAAGACCTTCTCCAAGACACATTATATTAAAACTGTCAAAAGTCAATGATAAAGAGAGAATTTTAACGGCAGCCTGGAGAAAAAAAGACAGTAACCTACAAGGGACCCACATTAGGCTATCATTAGACTTCCAGCAGAAACTCTACAAGCCAGGAAAAATTAGAAGGACATATTCAAAGTATTGAAAGATAAAAACCATCAGCCAAGAATACTAAATCCAATAAAGTTGTCCTTCAGATATGAAGGAGGTATAAAAGCCTTCCCAGACAATAAAAGCTGAGGGAGTTCATCACCACTAGACCTCCCTTACAAGAACTGTTCAAAGGAAATGATGAAACAATATGAAATTGAACAAAACTCTTCAATATGAAACAAAACTCTGATCAAGGTGATAAATAGACAGTCAGAATTAGAAAGCTGTAACTCTTTTTTTAGAATAGTATATTAAACTCCTAACTACAGCATAAAGGTTAAAGGGAAAAGATCATTAAATATATCTATAGCTACTACAATGTGGTAATGAAGTCACAGCATAAAAAGAGATAATTTGTGACATCAAAAATATTAAAAGGGAGGAATAAAATAATGGAACTTTTATAGGTGAATGAAGATAAATTGCTATCAGCAAATTTTATCTGAGATGTTTTATGTAAAATGCATGGTAACAACAAAGCAAAAATCAAAAGCAGAGATATAAAACATTAAAAAAGAGGAGACTGGGCAAATCACCATGGAAGAACCACCAACTCACAAAGGTAGATAGAAACAGAAGGAAAAAGAAACAATGGAAAAATAATGAGAAGGCAAAAGATAAAATAGCAGGAAAATATTCCTCATCTATCAATAATCACCCTAAATATAAATGGATTGAACTCACTACTCAAAAGGCAGAGTGGCTGGACAGATTAAAAGAAAACAAGACCCAAATATATGCTGCTTCCAGGAGACTCATCTCAGCACTAAAGACACACATATACTCAAAGTGAAGGGATGGAAAATGATATTCCAAGCAAGTGGAAACCAAAAGGGAGCAGGCATAGATTTTCAGCCAAAAAGGGTAACAAGAGACAAAAGAAGGTCATTATGTAATGATAAAGGTGTCAGTACATCAAGAAGATATAACAACCATAGATGTATATGTGCCCAACACCCAAGCACCAAAATATGGTGATGCTGTTTAAGGGTACAAACTTGTAGTGAGTAGTAAATAAGCCATGGAGATGGAATGCACAGCTTCATGAATTTAGACAATAATATTGTACTATAATTGTGTAATATGATAAATATAGCTATAACAGCATCTATATTACAACATAAAATGTATCAAAGTAACATGCTGTACATCTTAAACTTACACAATGTTACATATCAAATTTATTCAATAAAAATAAAGTTTCCTAGATCTTATAGGAAGAGAAGCACTGAGTAAAAACCTGTTATGGCATTATTTTTTCCCAATCTAACCCAACTGCTACACATTTGATGGTAGGTGTTTTGAAAGAAACAAAAAGATAAAGAAACAGAGGCAGAATGTTCCTCCCCCCCACCCCGATAAAAGAATTTTAAAAAGATCTTGGATAATGTTTGATTATAAGACTAAACAAGAAGTATACAAGACCATGGGAAAGCAAGGAGATGCTCAAATAAGAGTCATGTGAAGAGACACAGCAGACTTCTACTTTCTGGTCCAACGTGAAAAGAGCTTGGAAGTCATCACAACAAGGAAAAAGCTGAACAAACTGAGAATCAACAACTCTTCTTAGATCCATCAGAGAACTGAGGCCACAGGTCAAATTGCTGCTCTGTAAACAGACAGTCAGAGGGGTACCGAGAAGCACAGCTTACTGGGAGAGCAGACACCTGCTGATGGAGGCAGCACAGGTGGGAACTCAGGTATAACTGAGGAATTGCTGGAGGCTCAGTGTGAACTAGCCTGAGAGTTAAAAACACCAGGGCCCCCGGTCTTCAGGGTCCTTACACTTCTGTGGTTTTTAACACCAGGAGCCCTTCCAGGTTCTCGGGGTGAAGACTGCAGAAAGACATCCTGTGCTTGTGCTTCCAGGAGGAAAAGTGGAAAAATACATATTTGGAATGTACCCAGAGCACTCTGTTCTCCTAAAAACTGACTGCCTTCATAAGACACTGTTTTACCAGAGCCCAACAGACCCGGAGGAAGTAAATATCTCAATCAAACCCCTGTAGCCTTTAACGTGGGCCGGGGACATACCCTCCTCCTGCCCCTGGCCTTACTGCTCACCTGCTGAGGAGGGGGTGCTGACAAGACTTGTCCAGGGCACAGCCCGTGGGCACAGCCTCACTAGAACACTGAAACCTGTTAAAAGATCCACTGAGGCGGGACAGACTGCAGCCGAGGCCGGCGAGTCCCCTGCTCTCAGCCAGGGGAGCCTCAGAGCAGCCCCCGCCCCCCACAAGGGGACCCCGGAAGAAGGTCAAGAAACTGCCCTGGGGGTAAAGCGAGGCGCTCTCCGCACCCCGCCCCTCCCTCATCACTTGGTCACACAGGGCGGAAAGAAGGAACCCAAGGACCCGACATCCAGACAGGAGCAATGATGCTGCCCAAACCTGGGATCTATTACTTCCCCTGGGAGGTCAGCGCCAGCCAAGTTCCTGATGGGGACACACAGCTGCAGGTTGTACAGCTACGACACGACGCAGTCCCGAGTGACCCTGACGGCTCGGCACAGATCTGAGCAGCACCCGACCCCCATCTGTACCAAGTTGGTGGAACTGTTACAAGCCCAGGTGGGCTCCCTCTACACCGTCCTTGGGGAGCTGGATCACCAGAAGGATGGAGGCTGCGTGGTGAAGGTCCGGGTGCTGGATTCTGTGGGAGGAATGAGTCTCTCCTGGTCAGAACAAGTCATCCAGGAGTAGAGGCTGTACCAGCGAAAGAGGGACAGCAGCCAGTAGAGAGCAAAACGGCAGCTCGTGGCAACACCCTTCCTCCTCCACGTGCCCTGGAGCTGCTGCAGAGGAGATGCAGGAGCTTCCCTGGAGTGACAGACTTGGGAGCTGGAGAGAAGAGGGGAGGGCTTGTTCATCGGGATGGTCCCAGAAATGGGAGCCTACAGATCAGAGGCTGGGCCTCGTGTGGGTCCTGGAAGGTTCCAGAAGGTCCTGGTGAATAAAGCCACGTGGTGTGACGAAGAGGAAAAAAAGAAGAAGAAGATAAACTGAGACATATTAAACATTTTAAGAGTTTATTTGAGCAAAAATCAGTTGAATCCAGCAGAGCCAACCCAGAAGTGGTTAGGAGTTTGGGAAGGGGCATTTATACAGCAAAGGCAGGAGCAAAGCAGTGAAGTTATGGATTGGCTGTTGCTTAAAGCCTCGTTGGCAGTTTGTGATTGGTTGTCATTCCCAGACTTGGATTTTGGTTTGCCGCCTTAGACCCCCGTGGCATCAGAGCCCCTTCCGTCCAAGGGCTTCATTGTTTAATGAAGTTAACAAATCTGATCATTGCAATTGTGTGTAAATGCCCACAAATACAT
This sequence comes from Mesoplodon mirus, assembly GCF_964341445.2. Lineage (NCBI taxonomy): Eukaryota > Metazoa > Chordata > Mammalia > Artiodactyla > Ziphiidae > Mesoplodon > Mesoplodon mirus. The sequence continues at coordinate 32,632,471 of NC_138985.1, read as the reverse complement.
ACGTGTTCATAGTTGGCAAAAAAAAAAATCATTAAACTATCAGTTATCTCAAGATGCTCATTTAAAAAAAAAACATTCCATTTCTTAATTATTTGGTTTCTATGTCTAGAGTGAAGTGGCAGCTTAAAGTAATGGTGTTAGATTAGGGTGGGGAGGAGGAACCTCCAGCATTTCAGCTCTGACTCTGCAGTGTAACTTGCGTTAAGGAGTAGATTTTCTCATTTGTAATGAGTATACAATGCCAGCTTCTTAATGGGATTTTTATTAGTTTCCTCTGGTTGCTATAAAAAAATTGCTACAAACTTGGTGGCTTTTTTTGGCTTTTTCGGGGGGGGACCCCAGTGCACGGCATGCAGGACCTTAGTTCCCCTGACCAGAGATCTAACCTGCAAACTTGGTGGCTTAAAACAACACAAATGTATTATCTTACAGTTTTGGAGGTCAGAAGTTCAAAATGGATCTCAATGGGCTAAAAGACCATTGAGGGTCTGCAGGGCTGAGCTCCTTCTGGAGGCTGTGGAGGAGGATCCATTTCCTTGTCTGTTCCAGCTTCTGGACACTGCCTGCATACCTTGGCTGGTGGCCCTTTCCTCCACCTTCAGGCAGCAATGGCTGGTCAAGTCCTTCTCGCTCTGACCGGGCTCCCCTCCCTCACTCTTTCACTTACAAGGACCCTTGTGATGCCACTGGGTCCACTCAGATAATCCAACATAATCACTCCATCTCAAGATCCTTAAATCAATTATATCTGCAAATTCCCTTTTGCCGTGTAATCTAACATAAATCCAGGTCCCTAGAATTAGAGTGTGGACATCTGGGGAGTCAATATTCTATTCTGCCTATGACAATATTATTGAACAGCTTATAAGAGGAAGTGTGTACAAAATGTTTAAAATACGTGATGACAAAATTATTCCATTTTTTTCTCTTACCCCCCTTCCCCTCCTTCTTCTCTTCCTCCTCTCTCTCCCCTTTTATGAGACTATATATTTTTAATTGATTTTTTGCATCCTTCATTTGAGGATCTAATCTTATTGCTATTTACTGCTTTTTTCTCCTTCTTATTTTATTTTCTGCAGTCTTGTTTTCAATATTTATTTCCACATCCTTGAGTCTTACAAAGTAATCCTGTTTGACAGCCAATTCCTGCCTGCTGTCCCCTCGTGACTATTTCTGTCTCTTGCTATATTCTCACACCATCGGCATGCTCCATATTCACCTTTGCTCTGTCACCTCTTAGAATGCATCATTTATGAACCATATTCTCAAATGTTTTGACGGTTATGTGTTTTTTTCTCTTGAGCTATGAACTACATCGACACTTTATGCTTGAGTAAAACTCAGGATACCTCCTTGTTTATCTATTTTAAGGGAAATGTTTCATGGTAGGTTTTCATATTCTAAAGTTTTCCTCACATATTTGCAGAAATGTTAATGGAGAAAGAATTTCATTGCTGTGTCTGAGCAGTACAGCAAAGTAGAACTTTATCAAGTATCTAGTCAGCAAGATCAATGCAGACAACTAATATAACAACCCAGCACACAAAATGACATTAATGTAAAATTGAATTTCTGAAGTGCATGCAATGTACAGTGGAATAAAGTGGAGATGGGCAATTGCCTAAGGCATTTGATAAACCTAGGATGCCAGAGTGGATCACTTGAAGTTGAAAACACATATTTTTGAGCAAAGAATTGCCCTGATGTATACTCTTTTGTATTCAATTCATTAAAAAATATACTTTGAATCAATTTAATATTACTTTCATGGATGCAAAACAAAGAGAGTTCTGTGTATCTTATTGACTGTGTCCCCTCATTAATTATTGACAAAAATAGTAATAATTGGGATATGCTAGGTCTAAATATATTCCAGAAAGATGTATTGATTACAAAAAATGTTTAACATGACCAATAATATGTTATGTTGTAATATAAGCACGGTCTATGTCTAAATAATGTTGGAAATCAGAAAATGTCCAACAAATACTCAACAATTGGTTAAGTATTTGAAAATATCTAGTTAATATACTGAATTTTTCCATTTTATCTCAATATTTGCCATTACAGAAACACACTTTCCAGAAAATTAATTGTTTTTGTCCTTTTGCATTTGTTGCCTAGACAGTATTCCACCCAGAGAGAATACTATAGTTACCTCATGATAATGTATATTTTCTTGGTAAAGACAGGGGTCATCAACCCTCCATTAGCAGTGCAGGAATATCAATGATAGTGAAAATTACATTCGTGTTTTGCATAATATAAATGAATGGAATTAGGATAAAACTGATCTTGTTTGACCAGAACCCAAAAGTATCACTGACATTCATCTGTAAGGCCCTGAATTCAATTTCAGTGCCCTGGACCAAAAATAATTTTAGTAATATGGCATTAAATTTCAGATGTTATACTTGAAATTTGAGTCACCTTGATTGGAACTTCTTTCACCTGGACCAGGTTGAGCTAGCCAAGACTGGGCCAAACAAAATATATTGACAACAGCCATCTACAGTTCTAATATCTAGCTCACTGGAAACTATAATAAAATAGAGATTTCAAATATAAGATTTGACTTAGGTTACCACATCCAGCTGAACTTTAAGACATATGGCTTGCCAAAACGTGAGAAAATATCAGCTTATGAGATGCCGAGGTCTGCTAGGAGTAGCTAGAAAATATGGGGAAAATTACACAGAAGAGTAGAGGCAGGAAGGGTGAATGGACTCCCTTACCTGTGGCAAGGTTTGTGGGAGGAGTTGATATGAAAACACCTGGATGCTGTCTTACCTGGTGCCCGGACCAAACAGTTGACATCTATATGGGGTTTTGGCAATGTGAAGGGAAAGTAGGGAGGAACCATCAACCGCATCTCATCCCTGGACTTGGATGATGGGGTCCAAGCACCAGTGGACAGATGCTTTGGAGGAATGTGCTAATGATCTCAACACCATCTGGGTTCAAGGAAGCACCACTGACTCATGAATATACAAAGGAACAAGTAAGTCTGTGCAGAAGTGACGGTGGGGCAGATTATACCTCAGTGGCCTATGAGACCAAGAAATCAAGTAGAAAATATACAGAAAAATGGCTGTCAGTCAAATGCATTAGAAATCCCCTTGACTTTGGCGATACAACCGGCACAGAAAATCCTCCCAACAAACCCTGCTGTGAGCCTGGTTATAGGAATCACAGGAGCACTATCGGCTAGTATGACCTGGAGAATTCCAATTGCAAATGTAGCAAGCACTATGTAAAACACATTATATCCTTACATTGTGCAAGTGACTTGACATTTTCTTATTTAGTACAACAGCCATTCAAAAAGAATACTCTTAACTAACTCTACAGAAGAGAAAACTGAAGCATGAAGAGGTCAAGTGTTTTGTACAAACTTACTAAACCAGTGGTTAAGCAGGCATTCAAGCCAAATGCATCCAACTTCCTCACTTTTCTATTAAACATACCAATTCAAAAACACATAGATTAAAGTGAGAGATAAATAGAGCAGCACTTCTTTAAAAGTCCTCCAGACTTTGAGAATACATATCACTAATAAGTAAATGTGTAATAACTCTTAGTTTCAATATTAACCACATAAAAGTACTAGACTGTCATTTCCATCTCTAATCAAGGTTAACATTTTCTATAGCTCATTTGGAATTGAAGTGAATATAATGTATTGAGTTTGTTTTATCTGCTTTTGACAAAACTTAATCCCAATAAGATGTAAGATGACATATTACATAGGTAGAATTTTCACATGAATTCTATTTATATGTAAAATCATGCAAAGGATGACTGAGTCATAAAGAGTATAATATATGTGTATATATATCTCTAGTTGGAGGATTGAAGAGGGAGACAGAACTATAGGATAGAAGATTATTCTATTCTTTTTCCTTTTGTGTGTGAATTTATCCTTCTCCTTCTGATTGGATATGAATCAGTAATAAGGTTCCTTCAACTTTGTCTCTCCCTTCTCTTTTTCCCCTAATTTCCTTAAATTTAACTTATCTATCTTCACTCTCCTGTATCCCTTCCCTTGCTCCCCCAGGAGAAGAAGGGCATAAGACTCAGCAATATTGGAGGAGAGTGTATATATTGCATTTTTTTTTCTCTTCAAGCCTTGGTGGAGACAAATAGTGATTTATTTGAATTGCAAATCACCACATACAGTGTAAATAGCACTTTAAAATGTTAAGAGTTATTACTGTAATTTCTTTTTTTATTTCATTCTTTTATATATTTTTGGATGAAATACCTACTGAAATCTGTATATAGTCTAGTGTTTGTCAACTTTATATTTTATATAGAGAATTCTTTATTCTAACAAATTTGTCAGTTGATTTAATTTCATTAAAGTAACAGTCTCAAGACATCCAAATAAACGTATTGACTTAGAGTTTTATAAATTAAAGGACAATTGTCAATTGACATAAAATTGAGTAATTGGTTAATTCATGGAAATTAACTAAGTTAATGAATTGTGAAACTGTAATAGTGTTGTCTTGGTCATCATAAATGAATTCTTCTAGCATCTGTTAAAGTATAGGAAGAAAGCAATTATAAAACTCTTTCCAATCCTATTTAGTAAACCAAGGATTGCTTCTCCTTCTTAGTCCACTTAATTTGTATGTTTTAAAAAAGCTATTTATAGAGAGGCTGAAATGCATGGGAGGATCAATATTGTACCAAGGTTGGTATTTTCAGCATTTTCTTTTAGTTGATGATTTATAAGGTGCCAGAAGCACTAATGGAATCTTTAACTCTTTGTCAGGTTTCGATTTTCTCTAATTATCTACATTTTAATTATGGCCAAATTCTATACAAATTAAATAATGCTTCTGGAAATTTTGTAGACATTCTAAACCGAATTATGGTGCCAGGGAGCTCACTAGAATAGAGATTGTGGAAAAATAATCATTAAATTTAATGGCTATTCACAGTTAAATTATTAAAACACCTCACAGAACTTATTGAAAATATAGTATAAAATAAAATTTCAAAATTAAAAAACCTAGTAAACAATGTTAAAGGATTCAAACACACTACTTAATTTAAATTATTTTAAGATTAATAAGAAAAGGCTGACACAAGATAAAATCATTTACAAGTGCTATATAATACCAGCATTTAAACTAAGTAATAGGATACATCATTCAAAAAATCATAACATCAGTGTAAAAGTGAGCACAGTGTATCAAGTTGCCCAACTACAAAAATTCAATGTGACATTATTCTTATATATTTTGTAACTATCATGATGAATTCAGACTCAAAACCAAATTCTCTGGAGGGAAAAATGGATTTGATTCTGAACTCACTCCATTCAATAAAACACTAAGTATAAAACAGTATTTTGAGCAATAAAAACCTTAATTATCAAATATTTAATATTTCATTATAATTAATTTCTGTGACACAATTAGTTCAGAAATAAAAGAAGATAATGATTAAAATACACTGCTGACTTAGCCCAATGTAGTCCTAGGGCTACATTTTCTACAATTTCTACATGTTTTCAGAAAGTGAGTGGGTAGTTATACCCATGAGAAGAAAGAAAAGATGTTTTGGTTAAACGGAAGTAAGAGAAGGACATCCATGGGGATACCTACCCTGACTCTTGCTCTTGGCCCCAAGTGAGCATCCACGTTCTGGAAGGAAAAAAGACCACACTGTGAGCAGGAAGAGGTGTATGACATCCATATACAACATCCTTTGATAACTTTCATTCTATTTTATTTTTGCAATGTGACCAAAGAGTTTCAGATTGGTAATAAGAAAATATAGATGATAAAGCTGACTGTGATAATGATAATATAAAATTCCCTAAACATCATGGTGTAAAGCAAAGGGCACTTAACAACTTTAAAAAATATTCATATTAATGTATGATTGCAAGATTGGTGTGTCTTCATTTAACTTATAAGTCACATATAAGCTCAATAAGATTAAATAATTTGTCCAAAGTCACATTGCCAGGAGGTGGCAAGACCTGGTAATATTCAACCATCAGATGCCAGTCCCAATCCACATTTCATTATCTTACAGCTGCATTTCCTTTTAGTTTCAATTCTATCATGAAGTAACCATCCCCTCAAGGATTGGCCAGCAAGGTCATTGGCCATTGCACTGCCCTGGGTGCTGGGTTATATCATAAGCATAAATTTAATTTGATAAGAAACTACCAAACTTGTTTTCCACACTGTCTATACTACTTTGTATTCCTACAAGCAATGGACAAGAGTATTTCCAGTTCCTCAGGATCCTTTTAAAAAGTATCATTACTTTTTAAAATTTTAACCATTCTAGTAGATTTGTAGTGTACCTCATTATGGTTTAATTTAAATTTCCCTGATGAATAATTATGTTGAATAAACTTTAATATACTAAATTTCCATGTGTACATCTTGGGAAAGTGTCTATTTAGATCATTTTCTCAGTTTAAAACTTGAGTTATTGGGCTTCCCTGGTGGTGCAGTGGTTGAGAGTCTGCTTGCCGATGCAGGGGGCACGGGTTCGTGCCCCAGTCCAGGAAGATCCCACATGCCATGGAGCGGCTGGGCCCGTGGGCCATGGTGGCTGAGCCTGTGCGTCCGGAGCCTGTGCTCCGCAACGGGAGAGGCCACAATAGTGAGAGGCCCGCATACCGCAAAAACATAACAAAAAAAATTTGAGTTATTTCAAGTTTTCTTTTTTTTTTTTTTTGGAGTTTTGATAGTTCTGTATATATTCTGGATGCAGGTCTTTTGTCAGAAATTGAATTTGCAAATGTTTTCTCCTAACTTGCAGTTTGTATTTTCATTCTCTTAACACTGTCTTTAGCAGAGAAAATATTTTAAATTTTGACAAAGTCTAATTTAACACTTTTTTCCTGTTATGAGCTATACCTCTGGTGTGGTATCAAAAATCTCTTTGCATAACCCGAGGTAACGTAGGTTTTTCTTCTAAGATTACCTTAAGAAGTTCTATAGTTTTTCACTTTACGTTTAGGTATATGATTAATTTTTACTTAACTTTTATATAAGGTGTGAGGTTTAGGTTGTGGTTCAATTTTTGGTGTGTAAGGATGTGAAGTTGTTTAACTCCAGAACTATCCTTTTTCTACTGAATTGTCTTTGTAACTTTCATCAAAAAATCAGTTGAATATCTTTTCATTGGTCTATCTCCAGATTTCTTATTCTTTTCCATTGACTATCTGTTCTTTTGTCACTACATTTTTTATTACTGCAGCTTTATAGTAAATTTTGAATCAGGTAGTATGTTTCCTCCAACTTTGTCTTTTTCAAAACTGCTTTGACTACTCTTGCCCTACCATATATCCCCCTTCCTTTTTGAATACATTAAGGTCTACCCTCCCTACCTGCCCCTCTTCCCCTGCTAAGCACAAGGCTATTCTTGGAGAAGTTTATGTTTTGCTTATGTGAAAGGTGACAGTCATTGTGAGTTGTTAAGGAATGAAGCTGTGGTAGTCCACAGCCTCTGCCTGGTGAACCTGCCCTTATTCCTTCTCCTAGTGCAGTTCTTTTAAATGACAAAGTCTTGTTTAGATTATGAATTTGCATTGTTATTTTTCATACTATTTGAACAAAATCCAAGGTGGTTGATCACTGGGGAAAGACACAAGATAGAAAGTCCTGGTCCTCCATTTCCTGGTCAGTCCTTCTAAGAGAGGGCTTTGTTGACACATGGTATATGTCAGGCTGCCGAGGATCCCCTCAGTGCACTCCTGCAAACATTCTGCTTCCCTAGGAGTTATCTTTTTTTTAGAGTCTTTTTTAAAGCAGCTCAGAAAATGATAGATTAGCCACTGTTTCAAAGAAAAGATCTAGCCAATGCCAAGAAATGGATTAATCCTTAAAAATGGGTTATTATAGTGGAAATTATATTAAAGGATAGAGTAAACAGTTAATAATATAAAGAATATTTGGCGGAAAACTGTAATTGTCCTGTGTATCCCAAATATTTGGAGATTCCCATCCCCCCAAAATTTAATGGCTTCACAAATTTCCCTGAAAAAGAATCCCAGAAAACTAACATACAACTATAAATATGAGAAGGCAAAAAAATTATATATGTATAATTTTGAAGGAAAAGAATTGTAAACAAATAGTGCCATGCCACTTTTATTCAAGTATTAAACAGCATTTAAAGATTATGGTATTGGTAACAACAATGTACCCATTCTGACAGAGGCAAAAAAAAATGTACTTGAAAGCCTACTCCAGTTAAATGTCACATGTAGAAAATATAAACTTTTCACTATCATAACTAGTGAATATCACAATAGCAGGAAGTCATGGTATAGAAGGAGTAGGCAATAAGCCTCCCAAGTACTTACAGGGCTATATTAGCATAGTTTCCACAATATGTAATTCTACAGTGTTCATTATACATCAAATATACTTCAGTTAAAAAATATTTTGGATAGGGCTTCCCTGGTGGCGCAGTGGTTCAGAGTCCGCCTGCCGATGCAGGGGACATGGGTTCGTGCCCCGGTCTGGGAAGATCCCACATGCCGCAGAGCGGCTGGGCCTGTGAGCCATGGCCGCTGAGCCTGCGCGTCCGGAGCCTGCGCATCCGGAGCCTGCGCGTCCGGAGCCTGCGCGTCCGGAGCCTGTGCTCCGCAACGGCAGAAGCCACAACAGTGAGAGGCCCGCGTACCGCAAAAAAAAAAAAAAAAAAAAAAAAAAAAAAAAAAAATATTTTGGATAAAAAATTAGAAGCAACATATGTTCTCTATACCAAAAATAATGATAGAAAATACAATTTAAAAATAGACAATAGTAACAAAAGTCTAAAATATTTAGAAATAAAAGCTGTAAGAAGTACAGATGACAGCCCCTGTATGCCAGCTGTTGTATTGTACTACTGTACTTTTCAAGGTACTGTTCTATAAAATTGAAAATATTTCTTTTTTTGTGTTTGTTTTTATGTATTATTTGTGTGAAAAGTATTATAAACCTATTACAGTACAGTACTGTATAGCTGATTGTGTTAGTTGGGTACCTAAGCTAACTTTGATGGACTTAAGAACAAATCGGACTTATGAACGTGCTCTCGGAATGGAACTCATTCATATGTAGAGGACTTACTGTACTACCCAAAGCAATCTACAGATTTAGTGAAATCCCTGTCAAAATATTCATGACATTTTTCACACAACTAGAACAAATAATCCTAGAATTTATATGAAACCACAAAAGACCCAGAATTGCCAAAGTAATCTTGAGAAAAAAGAACAAAGCCGGAGGTATTAAGTTCCCTGACTTCAAACTGTATGACAAAGCTATAGTAATAAAAACAGTATGGTAGTGGCACAAAAACAGACACAGGTCAATGGAACAGGATAGAAAGTCCAGAAATAAACCCACACACTTATGGTCAATTAATCTATGACAAAGGAGGTGAGAAAATACAATGGAGAAAAGACAGTCTTTTCAATAAGTGGTGCTGGGAAAACTGGACAGCTACATGTAAAAGAATGAAATTAGAACATTCTCTAACACCATATGCAAAAATAAACTCTAAATGGATTAAAGACCTAAATATCAGACCAGAAATCATAAAACTTTTATAAAAGAACATAAGCAGAACACTCTTTGACATTGATTTAACCCTCCACTTCTATCCTGTCTGTCCAGGTTTGCCCTCCTCATGAAACCTTGTCTCAAATGTGTGCTGACGGCCTGTGTGTCAAGCTCTGGATGGAGTGCATTTGAGTGGAGGTAAGATACAACCCAATCAGTAAGTGTAACGCCAGCAGACCACTCTTCAAAGAGTAGGCCACCTCTCATCTTTTTTCATAATGACAATAGCAGGTGACATTCTAAGCAAACACCAAAGCAAGAAATCAGAAGATTAATGAATTGTTTACATAAAAATATAAAACTTTTGTATCTCCAAAATTACATGAATAAAATTAAACTGCAAACAACAAACAAAAATATGAAATTCAAATTCATAAAAATGTCAATATTAAGAAAAGAACCATGAAAGAGTTAGAAGAATGTATATGTGAATATAGTTTGTGACAAGGAATATTTATATTTAATATTTTAATATGTAAATAATTTAAATACATATAATTTAATATAGTAAGTATATATTAAAATATAATAATTTTACTTATGACATAAACAGTAAAATAATTAGATACATAAATTCTATATTTCCAAAAGATCACCTACAAAGTGCCCAATTAAGAGAAAAATATTTGTACCATATGTGAAAGATAAAATATTTAATCTGCCATGTAAAACTGACATCAATAGTTTAAAAAATCTGTATCTCCTTTCTAAAATGGGCAAAGGGAATTAACAAAGCAACTCATTCTCACACACAGAATTCATTGAACAAGAAAAAGGCACAGTGGCCATAGATAATCAAAGATGGAAAATATAAAGAAGGATGAGGTATATGATTAGTAGAAGAGAGAAAACTTTATGTATGGGGTTGGCACTCTCCAAATATATTTATGGTAAATTTGCATGCTGTTCCATAATATAAATTTAGCATTAGAAAATTTAACCTTAGAAATATGTACCATTTGAACCAGCAATTGTTCTTCCATGAATGTATGTAAAAGAACCGGCATGTATGCAAACTTCTTCACCCACAAGCCACTTGTACTCATATGTATATCTAATTGTGTAGCAGAGAAAAATTATAAGTAAATCATGGAGCATCTAAAGAATTAAATTCAAGGCTGTGAGTAATAGAAAGTTGGACGTCTATTGACATGGAAGGACTGAAAACATTCTTGAGGAATATTCACCAAAATATCTACAATGGGTATAAAACATAAAAAGGTGAAAAATTCCTTCCTTTTCCTCCTCTTGCTTCTCCTCTCCATCTTCCCTCTCTTCTTCCTTCACCAGTCCATTTGTCTCTTTTCTTCATTATTAAATTTTCTTTTTTACAATTAATAGTGTGTGTGTGTATATATATATATATATATATATATATATATTTTGGGTGTGTGTGGTATGTGGGCCTCTCACTGTTGTGTCCTCTCCCGTTGCAGAGCACAGGCTCCGAATGCACAGGCTCAGCGGCCATGGCTCACGGGCCCAGCCGCTCTGCGGCATGTGGGATCTTCCCGACCGGGGCACGAACCCGTGTCCCCTGCATGGGCAGGTGGACTCTCAACCACTGAGCCACCAGGGAAGCCCTAATTTGTATATATTTGTATAATGAAGACAATAAAAATTTAATGTATAAGTTTACTTACCTAATGGGCCTTCTCTACTGTTTTTTGGTTCGGGTTCTTTTTTGTAAATATAGACTTAGAGAAATATATTAGTATTTGTGGATATAGAAGAAGACTTAGCTCTAGCTGTAAATATAAAATGTTTAAAAACAAAACTATCTGCTAAACTGCTGACATATGGTATATAGAACCTATTTACATTTTTTTGTGTAATTTATCTTACATAGTCCTAACAGTCACTTACACATTATTTTGAGTTCTGTTACTTGCTTAAAATATATATCTATAGTGTTTTCATAACCTTCACTTTTAATGACTGCACTTTAAAAATCTATTGAATAAGTTCCCCAAAGCATTTACTCAGACCTGGTAACATTTATTTCTCTGATCCATCTAATGTATCAAAGTTAAATAAATAATGTTTTCTAATATATGATAAACATCATATTTCTTCTAAATTGTGTGCTTATTTACATTTAACTCATAAGAGATATTTATCTTGATATTAAACATGTAAACAAAACTTTTGCTCCATTAATTCCAATGTTATCAATCATTTTGTTCCTTAATCTCTCCTTATGAAAATATCAGTTTATCCTATAATGGGATAACAAGTATTACCTTTCAATATCATGGAAATATTATGCCACATAGTCAATCAAATTTTCCCAAATGTTAAGGTAATTTTTATAATAATCTTAAATTTATCATTGATTTTATCCTAAATTAGTATATCTTTACTCTTTTTTTCTTATCCTTCCTATAAAATGTGTACATTGAATTTTGGTTTTAGATATAATGCCTGTATTATGTTGAGGAAATACCCTTTTTTTTCTATTTAACTAGGTTTTATATTAAAATATATACTAAATGTTACCACATTGGAAACAAACTTTTATATTTGATATAATATTTTTAACTGTTCTTATATTACATTCTTGCATTGCTAGGTTGAAAACTTTTAGCTATTATTATTGGGGGGGGTAGCTACTATTATTTTAATGTATCACTGAATTCTGTTTATTATGAGACTAAGATATTTGTTCATACTAAGATATGATTACTAAAGAAAAAATTCTAAAAAACTTTTTAACAAAAAGCTTTATGATTTTATTGTACATAGATGTCAAATCTGGGAAACATTCCACGACCCTTTTCAAAGAAATTTTCTGCCCTCTAATTGAAAAATGAACTTCTGATTTCTCGTTCCACCTGTAAGGAGCCTAGAAATCACCAGCATATTCTATCAATAAGTAAAAAGCTGAACAAAGAAAATAATCAACATCTCTTCTTGGATCTATAAGGGAAATAAGATCACAGGACAAACCAATGCCCCTAAGATTGGAGAAACCAAAAGGTGAATATAAAGAATCATTAATCACCAGAGCAGAAATTCATGAACCAAAACCTCCACAGGAACCAGCACTGGGTAGGAAAACCAGAACTGCAGTTAACTAATTGCTGGTGGCTCAGAGTGGACAAGTCTGAGAGATAAAAATTCCAGGGGGACCCAGTCATGGGAGACCCCACACTTTCGTGAGTTTTACCTCCAGAAGCTGAATCAGATTCTCACAGAGAATCACAGGGATCCCCTCGGGCTGCCAGCAGTGTGCAGAGAAGAGAACCCTTCTGAAATACACCAGAGCACTTACTCTTCTCATCAACGGTTCCCTCAGGAGAAATTATTTAACCTACCGGGTTTTATTTTTTTCTTTATGGAAACCAATAACATAGATGAAATCTTTTTTTTTACTTTTTATTTTATATTGAAATATAGCTGATTAACAATGTTGTGTTAGTTTCAGGTGTACAGCAAAGTGATTCAGTTATACGTATACATGTACCTATTTGTTTTCAAATTCTTTTCCCAGTTAGGTTGTTACAGAATATTGAGCACAGTTCCCTGTGCTATACAGTAAGTGCTTGTTGGTTATCCATTTTAAATATAGCAGTGTGTACATGTCAATCCCAAACTCCCTAACTATCCCTTCCCCCACCCTTCCCCCTCCCCCATAACCATAAGTTTGTTCTCTAATAAGTCTGTTGGTCTGTTTCTGTTTTGTAAATAAGTTCATTTGTATCATATTTTTAGATTATGCACATAAGTGATATCATATGATAATTGTCTTTCTCTGTCTGACTTACTTCACTCAGTATGACAATCTCTAGTTCCATCCATTTTGCTGCAAATGGCATTATTTCATTCTTTTTAATGGCTGAGTAATATCAGAATCTAATTGATCTGGGAAAGAGACACACCCAGCTCCAACCAGCTTCCAGCCTTTCACATGGGAAAAGGGAAATCAAACTCTAGGCCACTTTAGCCATCTTGTCCCATCTAAGCAGGGAGAAAAAAAATAAGAAACCCTTCTGAAGTTCACAGTCCAGAGGCATAAGCTCACTGAATGACGTAGGACAGAAAGAAACAACTACAGAAAGCATCCCTTCTCCCCACACCTCACCACCACACTACTAACGTCCTTTTACACCAGTTCATCTTACACAGCACATCATGTCTAGCTATCGAGGAAAAATGACAAGGCATACTAAAGGTGAAAAGCACAGTCTAAAGAGATTGAGCAAGCATCAGAACTAAATATGACAGGGATGTTGGAATTATCAGACTGAGAATGTAAAACAACTATGATTGATATACTAAGGACTCTAATGATTAAAGTAGACAGCATGTAAGTGAAGATGGGCAATGTAAGCAGAGAGATGGAACTCCTAAGAAAGAACCCAAAAGAAATGCAAATACTGTGAGAGAAATGAAAATGCCTTTGATGGACTTATTAGTAGATTGTACACAACTGAGGTAAGAATCTCTCAGCTTGAGGATATCTCAATAGAAACTTCCAAAACAGAAAAGGAAATAAAATAAAAACTGTAAAACAATAGAATATCAAAGAACTATGGGGCAACTACAGAAGGTGAATATATGCATAATGGGATACCAGAAGGAGAAGAAAGAGAGAAAAGAACAGAAGAAATATTTAAAACAGTGATGACTGAGAGTTTCTGCAAATTAATATCAGATACCAAACCACATATTTACAAAGCTCAGAGAACACCAAGCAGGATAAATGCCCAGAAAACTACACCTAGGCATATCATCTTCTAACTACAGAAAATCAAAGATAAGGAAAAAATCCTGCAAGAAACCAAGGAGGAAAAACCACCTTATCTATACAGAGTTATATGACTTTTCCTGAGAAACCATGCCATCAAGAAGAGAGTAGAGTGATGTATTTATGAAGTGTTGAGAGAAAAAACAAAACAAGAATTCTATACCTTGTAAAATAATTCTTCAAAAGTGAAGGAGAGATAAAGACTTCTCAGACAAACAAAAATTGAGGGAATTTGTTTCCAATACACTCGCCTTGCAATAAATGTTAAAAGAAGTTCTTTAGAGACAGGGAAATTACATAGGTCAGAAACTCAGATCTATAAAAAGAAACAAAAGTCAAAGAAGGTATAAGCGAAGGTAAAATGAAAACTTTTTCTTATCATTAAGTGATCTAACAAATAACAGCTTGTTCAAAATAGTAATATCAGGAATATATTTGATTATGTATGTGCATATATATACATGTATATTTGTATATATACATATACATGCATGATTATATACATTTATATGTGAAATAAATAAAAGCAGTGAAATGAGGGACAGGAAGAAGGAGTTAGGAATATTTATTTTTATAAGGTACTCACACTACCCATGAAACAGTAGTGTTATTTGAAAGTGATCTTTGATTAGCTGTAGATACATATTGCAAACTATAGGGTAACCACTAAAAAGAGTTTATAAAGTAGTGTTACTAATATGTTAAGAAAAGAGAGAAAATCAAATCAAATGCTCAATTGAAAACACAAAAGGCAGAAAAAAAGTAGAAGAGAAATAGGAACAATGAACAAGGGTAAAAAATATAACACAGTAGCAAATATAGTCGATATAATTCCAACTATATCAATAATCACTTTGAATGCCAATGGTCTAAATTTACTAATCAAAAGGCAGAGATTATCAGAGTGGGTCAAAATACAAAGCCTAACTAACTTTAAATATAAAGACATGCAGATTAAAAATAAATGAATGAAGAAAGATATACCATGATTAACACTAGTCTAAAGAAAAGAGAAGTAGTTATATTCATTTCAGACAGTGCAGACTTCAAAATAAGAAAAGTTTCAGAGATAAAGAGGGGCATTATATAATGATAAATTAGTAAGAAGACTTTAAGAAGACTTAAAATCCTAAAAGTGTCTGGCCTAACCACAGAGCATCAAAATATATAAGGTAAAAATCCAAGAAACCTACACGGAGAAATAGATGAATCCACTGTTACAGTTGGAAACTGCAACATCCTTATATCAGAAATGGACACATCCAAATCAGTAAGGACATAGTTTAACTCAGCAGCTCCATCAACAAACTGGATATAATTGATGTCATCCAACAACAGCAGAATACACATTCTTCTCAAGATCACATGGAACATTCAGCAAGATAGACCACATTCTGGGCTATAAACATGCTTTAACAAATTTAAAAGGAAAAAAAATGTGTACCATGCTCCCAAACCTACTCATTCTCCTATTATATGTATATGTATCCTTTTTTTTAGGAATTTGCCTCTTTCCAACACATGGCTCTGCTTCCCATTTTTTTGGACTCTTCTCACAGACTTTCCCTTCTTAGTGTCAGTGTGATGAGAGAAAAACCAAAGTAGTATTACTCTGAAATCCAAGTGAAAAGAATTTCAGGAAGGCAGGTGTGTCCAACAGTTTCTACTGCTGACAAGTGAAATTTGATCTTTGGATTTGGCATTGGAGGGGTCTCTCCTGACCTGAACCAGAACCATGCCCATGGAAACATAGCCTGGTTCAAGAGAGAGAGGATGAGAGTGCATTGGAAGCAAGTACATGCACGTCTTTCTAGAAGCTATTTGCAAAGCAAAGAAGAGTAATGGGGCCTTACCTACAGTGGGATTTAGGCATATGTTTTTGTATTAAATGGAGGATTCTATCTAGGTAAACTCTAGCCATCCATTGCCACAAAATACAATTCAGGAGTTATCCTTGACTGCTCTCTTCTCCTCATGACCCACTTGATCAACAAGGGCTGTTGACCTCAAGATACATCACCAATCTCTCCACTCTCACCAGCCCCATGACGCTGTGAGGAATCTGCCTATGACTTGAAGTCTGAGTGACAAATCCTGGAACATCTCCCCTGGGGGTGGGTATCTGCAGATCCCTCTGACCTGCCAACTGAAAGCAACCCCAGTTTCTAGCACATGGCAGGATGGTAGCTTCTGGTATAGCACTTATCACATCCAAGGGTTTTCCAGCTTGTCCTCTGGTTTATTTGTTCACTGTGGTTTTGTTGTCTTATCTCAGGAGAACACACCTATGAATTCAGGGCCATTGCCTCCCTTGTAAGTCAGTGTCCTCTGCACTCAGAGAAGTTAGTGGAACACAGAGTGTGATCAATAAATATTTCTTGGATAAATTGGTGAATAAAAATAATGTACATGTGCAAACATAAGCAATAAATAATATTAGAATTAGAATTTCCTTTGAACTAGTGTTTAACTGAAAGATTTAGTTGGATAAAATTGACTTTTCATTATAGAGTTTTCTTGTATAGAAAAATGGCCCAGCTCTCCTTTTTTTTTTAGATTTTCTTTTGTGTCCTTCATATAGATGAATACATTTTTTGTCGATTTTTAATTATTCCTGGTATCTTATTATTTTATTATTGAGCATTTTAATCTACCATTTATTGGTAATGACATATATATTAATAGAAACACTTTTTATGTTGACCTGTTAGCATCAAAACTGCTAAAACACTATGGTTAGTCTTAATACATTTTTGCTCCTTGTGGAAAATTATATTATTTTTTAAATAGTTACGTTATTTCTTCCTTTATTATTCTTAATTTGCTTAATTTTTTCCTGGCCTTTTTCCATTACATAGGACTTTTGATGATTCATGTATCTTTATACAGTCAGTTCATTACATAAATGATATGAAATAGACGAGATTTAAAAATCCTTAATAATAGCTTAAAAGGGAACCCAGGGGACCCTGCAAGCCTCAGCCCTCCATTCACTGTCAGCTTGCTCTGACTCCCCCATTCACATAAGTAGATAGAGTTGAGATAGTTTCTTTCATCTAATTAGAGTAGCTAATAATTTTGATTGATTTTTGTTTCCCTAGGATGACATATGTGTAAATATATGCTTACTGTAAATAAAAGCTATTTATTTTTTGCATTTTACCTGATTGTTCCAGTTCTTTGTTGTGTGTGGCATGTGGTCTGATGTTAGACTCTATTATCCAATTCATACAGAAGACTGATTTACACACTCATTTGGATGAACAGGTGTGAAGAGAAGGATACATTCTAGAATATTAAGAAGAAGAGTCTTCCATTACACAAAGAAGGCATATGAACTGTGCTCATAAAGTATGGCAGAGCAGAGAACCTGATGGATCTTCAGTAATTTTCAGATAAAAATCTTTCTGAATTAACTTAGCAAATTGATGTTAAAGTGACTGAAAATTCCTTCTCTTAGAATAGTAAATAGTCCCTATAAAATGTTGTTTATACTTAACTTACTTGTGAAAATTGTTTATCCATAAATTGCATAAACAGCACTCTTGTTTTTCAAATTACCTCAAATACATTATTAATAGACTCTATATTAATAATGCCTTGCTGTATTTCATCTATTTCCTAATTAAACTAGCAATTTTTATCAGCTTAGACTTAAATCTTTCAATCTTGAAAGAAAAAACTAAAAATAGCAAAAATTAATAGAATTTAAACTACATTAGGGCATCACTTTCCTGATTATTTTAGGCTTTGTAAGAGAAACTAATCTAAAAAAGATTTATATCTTTTTGATGCATGTGTAAAATTCTCCATTTTAAGTTGTTTCTTAGCAGGAAAACATTTTCAAATGAACTTGCAAGGTAATGAAATAAAGAAATGCTTTAAATCATTTTTTAAGCTTATCCTTTTCCACGTTCTACAAATGTAGATACTAATCATATAAAGTGGTAAGAAGGAGTGGTGATGTAAAATCATACAAAAAGAAAAACCTTACGAATATACTTGGGAATGAATAAAAATTTTTTAATGAATTATGTTATTTCAGATTTGAATATGTGTATGTAATTTTTAAAATACCTCTAATCATAATCTTAAATGAAAATAGATACTCTCAGGCTTTATTTTGCCCATATATATGCTTTTGTTTGTTTACAAAAGTGGGTTTCTGAATAGCTGGTTTCAGACCAGCTGTCTGGATTTACAGCAGCAAAGTGAAAGAAATTAAAGCAGTGCTTCTCAATATATAAATATGTAGGTGTGTACATTCACAGTTGGATTCTCCCCATGAAGCAAATGAAAATATTTGAAGAATTTGGATGAAAATGGAACTTTTCTCAGAATTTAAACCTGGTCAAGAAGTTTTAACCTAGGGTTCATGAGTAGGCCTTATCCTCCCCCTACAACTATACTTGAATTTGGGGTTTTCTATGTCTCTTTCTTTTTTTTCTTTTTTAAAGAGATACAGATCTTTCACCAGAATCTGAGTGGCATCTGTGACAAGGAGGTGAAAGCACTTCTTAGGGAGGTAAAGGCAATAAGCTGTATCTAAGCAACAACCTCCGAGTTTTTTGAGAGACTCCACTCTAATTATGGTCTGGGAAAATATATGGAAGTTTTATTCAAACAGGAAAGGCAGGCATCTCTTCATATCTTCTGAAACCCTATGCCATCTTTTAAAAATTGTTAATATTCAAGAGTGTTTTGCTTGTTTTGTATTTTTGGCAGATGGCATGAATTTCCCAATAGGAAACATTAAACAATGACTTTTTCTTTAGTGACAAATTTAACCATGGAGATGATGTACATCTTTCATTACACAAGTGTCCAGAATGAAAATTCCTTAAATATTTAAAGCTATGCATATTTTAAATGTCTATGAAAAAAAATTTTTAATAACCATGTTTTAGCTTTCAGATTACTCTTGCACTAAAGATGATGGCAAAAACTGTTTTCAAAATGAAATGGAAGAAGATCTGCTTCTACTTATTAGCAGAGCAGGGCATTTGCACAAGTCTTACAAAAAGAACAACTGGAAAAGCAAAATATATATATATATTTTTTAATGTGTGTATTAAATCAAAGTAGACTTAGAGATGGTGAATAATTATGTAGTTGAGACTCCCAAGAAGAAAATCCAGAGAGATGAACCTTGGCTCTCAGGGTTTTCCTCAGGGAATTTGCTCATAGAGGAGGTTACAGAGAAGCTGAGAAGACAGACACAGGTTCTAAGGACTCATAGGGCTCAGAGGAAAAACAATCAGGATTCAGAGCCCACTGAGAAGAGAGAGCTGGCTGGGATTCTGAAGGGTCGCACCACAGGGAGCGGCTTTAAAAGTGTGGTTCATGATTCTGGGGTAATTTCTCCTCACCTCAGTAGCAGAATGAAGCACAGAGAAACAAATGATGAAAAATGCAGACGATGTCTAATACATATAAACTGGAGTCCTGGAGTCCAAAAAATGAGACTGGAACAGAAACAATATTTGAAAAGATAACAAAGGATACCATACCATGGATTCAACAAACACAACAGACCTTGTGCAGGATAAATAAAAAGAAAAGCAGGAGCTGGGGGAAGATGGCGGAAGAGTAAGACACGGAGATCACCTTCCTTCCCACAGATACACCAGAAATACATCTACACATGGGACAACTCCTACAGAACACCTACTGAACGCTGGCAGAAGACCTCAGACCCCGCAAAAGGCAAGAAACTCCCCACGTACCTGGGTAGGGCAAAAGAAACAAGAATAAACAGAGACTAAAGGATAGGGACGGGACCTGCACCTCTGGGAGGGAGCCGTGAAGGAGAAAAGGTTTCCACACACTAGGAAGCCCCTTCGTGGGTGGAGACAGCAGGTGGTGGAGGGGGAAAGCTTCCGGGTGGCGGAGGGGGAAAGCTTCCGGGTGGCGGAGGGGGAAAGCTTCCGGGTGGCGGAGGGGGAAGCTTCCGGGTGGCGGAGGGGGAAAGCTTTGGAGTAGGGGAGGAGAGCGCACCTCAGGGGTGCGGAGGACAAAGCGGAGAGATTCCCACACAGAGGATGGGTGACGACCAGCACTCACCAACCCGAGAGGCTTGTCTGCTCGCCGCCGGGGCGGGCGGGGCTGGGAGCTCAGGCTCAGGTTTCGGGTTTCAGTTGGAGCGCAGGGAGAGGACTGGGGTTGGCGGCGGGAAGAGAGCCTGAAAGGGTTAGTGCACCACAGCTAGCCGGGAGGGAGTCCGGGAAAAGGTCTGGAGCTGCCGAAGAACCAAGAGACTTTTTCTTCCCTCTTTCTTTCCTGGTGCGCAAGGAGAGGGGATCCAGAGCACTGCTTAAAGGAGCTCCAGAGACACGCGGGAGCTGCGGCTAAAAGCCCAGACCCCAGAGACGGCCGTGGGACGCTGGGGCTGCTGCTGCCACTGCCAGGAGGCCTGTGTGTGAGCGCAGGTCACTGTCCACGCCCACTTTCCGGGGAGCCTGTGCAGCCCGCCACTGCTGGGGTCCCGGAATCCAGGGACGGCTCCTCCGGGAGAGTGCACAGCGCGCCTCAGGCTGCTGCAACGTCTCGCCGGCCTCTGCCGCCGCAGGCTCGCCCCACACTCCATACCCTTACCGCCCCCCAGCCTCAGTGAGCCAGAGCCCCAGAAGTAGCTGCTCCTTTAATCCCGTCGTGTCTGAGCAAAGAACAAATGGCCTCCGGCGACCTACATGCAGGTGTGGGGCCAAATCCAAAGCTGAGACCCGGGAGCTGTGAGAATAAAGAAGAGAAAGGGAAATCTCTCCCACCACCCTCAGAAGCAGTGGATTAAAGCTCCACAATCAACTTGATATACCCTGCATCTGTGGAATACATGAAAAGACAACGAATCATCCCAAACTGAGGAGGTGGACTTTGAGAACAAGATCTATGATTATTTCCCCTTTTCCTCTTTTTACAATGAATTATCCCAAATTGAGGAGGTGGACTTTGAGAGCAAGATTTACGATTTTTTCCCCTTGTTCTCTTTTTGTGAAAGTGTATATGTATGCTTCTGTGTGAGATTTGGTCTATATAGCTTTGCATCCACCATTTATCCCAGGGTTCTATCCATCCTTTTTTTTTAATTTTTAATATTTTTAATAATTACTTTTTTATTTTAATAATGCTATTATATTTTATCATAATTTATTCTATTTCACTTTATCTTCTTTCTCATTACCTACCTTCCCTCCTTCCTCCCTCGCTCCCTCCCCCCTCCCTCCTTTCTTACTTTTTCTTTCTTTCCTTCCTCCCTCCCTCCTTTCTTTCATTCTTTCCTCCTTCCCTCCCTACCTGCCTCCTTTCTTTCTTTCTTTCCTGCCTCCATCACTCCCTCCTTTCTTTCTTTCTTTCTTTCTTTCCTACCTCCCTCACTCCCTTCTTTCTTTCTTTCTTTCTTTCTTTCTTTCTTTCTTCCTTCTACTAATTCGTTCCTTCTACTTTTTTCTCCCTTTTGTTCTGAGCCGGGTGGATGAAACGCTCTTGGTGCTACAGCCAGGAGTCAGTGCTGTGCCTCTGAGGTGGGAGAGCCAACTTCAGGACACAGGTCCACAAGAGCCCTCCCAGCTCCACATAATATCAAACGGTGAAAATCTCCCAGAGATCTCCATTTCAACACCAGCACCCAGCTTCACTCAATGACCAGCAAGCTACAGTGCTGGCCACCCTATGCCAAGCAACTAGCAAGACAGGAAAACAACCCCACCCATTAGCAGAGAGGCTGCCTAAAAACATAATAAGGCCACAGACACCCCAAAACACACCACCAGACGTGGACCTGTCCACCAGAAAGACAAGATCGAGCCTCATCCACCAGAACACAGGCACTAGTCCCCTCCACAGGGAAGCATACACAACCCACTGAAACAACCTTAGCCACTGGGGACAGACACCAAAAACAATGGGAACTACGAACCTGCAGCCTGCAAAAAGGAGACCCCAAACACAGTAAGATAAGCAAAATGAGAAGACAGAAAAACACAAAGCAGGTGAAGGAGCAAGATAAAAAACCCACCAGACATAACAAATGAGGAATTAGGCAGTCTACCTGAAAAAGAATTCAGAATAATGATAGTAAAAATGATCCAAAATCTAGGATATAGTATACACAAAATGCAAGAAACAGTTAACAAGGACCTAGAAGAATTAAGATGAATCAAGCAATGATTAGAAACAAAATAAGTGAAATGAAAAATAATCTAGATAGGATCAATAGCAGAATAACTGAGGCAGAAGAACGGATATGTGACGTGGAAGATAAAATAGTAGAAATAACTGCTGCAGAGCAGAATAAAGAAAAAATAATGAACAAAACTGAGGACAGTCTCAGAGACCTCTGGGACAACATTAAATGCACCAACATTCGAATTATAGGGGTTCCAGAAGAAGAAGAGAAAAAGAAAGGGACTGAGAAAATATTTGAAGAGATCATAGTTGAAAACCTCCCTACTATGGAAAAGGAAATAGTTAATCAAGTCCAGGAGGCACAGAGAGTCCCATACAGAATAAATCCAAGGAGAAATGCGCCAAGAGACATATTAATCAAACTGTCAAAAATTAAACACAAAGAAAACATATTAAAAGCAGCAAGGGGAAAACAACAAATAACACACAAGGGAATCCCCATCAGGTGAACAGCTGATCTCTCAGCAGAAACTCTACAAGCCAGAAGGGAGTGGCAGGACATATTTAAAATGATGAAGGAGAAAAACCTGCAACCAAGATTACTCTACCCAGCAAGGATCTCATTCAGATTTGATGGCGAAATTAAAATCTTTACAAACAAGCAAAAGCTGAGAGAGTTCAGCACCACCAAACCAGCTTTACAACAAATACTAAAGGAACTTCTCTAGGCAAGAAACACAACAGAAGGAATATACCTACAATAATGAACCCAAAACAATTAAGGAAATGGGAATAGGAACATACATGTCGATAATTACCTTAAATGTAAATGGACTAAATGCTCCCAGCAAAAGACACAGATTGGCTGAATGGATACAAAAACAAGACCCATATATATGCTGTCTACAAGAGACCCACTTCAGACGTAGAGACACACACAGACTGAAAGTGAGGGGATGGAAAAAGATACTCCATGCAAATGGAAATCAAAAGAAAGCTGAAGTAGCAATTCTCTTATCAGACAAAATAGACTTTAAAATAAAGACTATTAGAAGAGACAAAGAAGGACACTATATAATGATCAAGGGATCAATCCAAGAGGAAGATATAGCAATTGTAAATATTTATGCACCCAAAATGGTAGCACCTCAATACATAAGGCAAATACTAAGAGCCATAGAAAGGGAAATTGACAGTAACACACTCATAGTAGGGGACTTCAACACCCCACTTTCACCAACGGACACATCATCCAACATGAAAATAAATAAGGAAACACAAGCTTTAAATGATACATTAAACAACATGGGCTTAATTGATATTTATAGGACATTCCATCCAAAAACAACAGAATACACATTTTTCTCAAGTGCTCATGGAACATTCTCCAGGATAGATCATATCTTGGGTCACAAATCAAGCCTTGGTAAATTTAAGAAAATTGAAATTGTACCAAGTATCTTTTCTGACCACAATGCTATGAGACTAGACATCAGTTACAGAAAAAGATCTGTAAAAACTACAAACACATGGAGGCTAAACAATACACTACTTAATAACGAAGTGATCACTGAAGAAATCAAAGTGGAAATTAAAAAATACCTAGAAACAAATGACAATGGAGACACGACGACCCAAAACCTATGGGATGCAGTGAAAGCAGCTCTAAGGGGGAAGTTTATAGCAATACAATCCCACCTTAAGAAACAGGAAACATGTCGAGTAAACAACCTGACCCTGCACCTAAAGCAATTAGAGAAAGAAGAACAAACATCCCCCAAAATTAGCAGAAGGAAAGAAATCATAAAATTCAGATGAGAAATAAATGAAAGAGAAATGAAGGAAATGATAGCAAAGGTCAATAAAACTAAAAGGTGGTTCTTTGAGAAGATAAACAAAATTGATAAACCACTAGCCAGACTCATCAAGAAAAAAAGAGAGAAGACTCAAATCAATAGAATTAGAAATGAAAAAGGAGAAGTAACAACTGACACTGCAGAAATACAAAAGATCATGAGAGATTACTACAAGCAACTCTATGCCAATAAAATGGACAACCTGGAAGAAATGGACAAATTCTTAGAAATGCACAACCTGCCAAGACTGAATCAGGAAGAAATAGAAAATATGAATAGACCAATCACAAGCTCTGAAATTTAAACTATGATTTAAAATCTTCCAACAAAGAAAAGTCCAGGACCAGATGGCTTCACAGGCGAATTCTATCAAACATTTAGAGAAGAGCTAACACCTATCCTTCTAAAACTCTTCCAAAATATAGCAGAGGGAGGAACACTCCCAAACTCATTCTACAAGGCCACCATCACCTTGATACCAAAACCAGGCAAGGATGTCACAAAGAAAGAATACTACAGGCCCATATCACTGATGAACATAGATGCAAAAATCCTCAACAAAATACTAGCAAACAGAATCCAATAGCACATTAAAAGGATCATACACCATGATCAAGTGGGGTTTATTCCAGGAATGCAAGCATTCTTCAATATATGCAAATCAATCAACGTGATACACCATATTAACAAATTGAAGGAGAAAAACCATATGATCATCTCAATAGATGCAGAGAAAGCTTTCGACAAAATTCAGCACCCATTTATGATAAAAACCCTGCAGTAAGTAGGCATAGACGGAACTTTCCTCAACATAATAAAGGCCATATATGACAAACCCACAGCCAACATCGTCCTCAATGGTGAAAAACTGAAACCATTTCCACCAAGATCAGGAACAAGACAAGGCTGCCCACTCTCATCACTCTTATTCAACATAGTATTGGAAATTTTAGCAACAGCAATCAGAGAAGAAAAGGAAATAAAAGGAATCCAAATTGGAAAAGAAGAAGTAAAGCTGTCACTGTTTGCAGATGACATGATACTACTATACATAGAGAATCCTAAAGATGCTACCAGAAAACTACTACAGCTAATCAATGAATTTGGTAAAGTAGCAGGATACAAAATTAATGCACAGAAATCTCTGGCATTCCTGTACACTAATGATGAAAAATCTGAAAGTGAAATCAAGAAAACACTCCCATTTACCATTGCAACAAAAAGAATAAAATATCTAGGAATAAACCTACCTAAGGAGACAAAAGACCTGTATGCAGAAAATTATAAGACCCTGATGAAAGAAATTAAAGATGATGCAAATAGATAGAGAGATATACCATGTTCCTGGATTGGAAGAATCAATATTGTGAAAATGACTCTACTACCCAAAGCAATCTACAGATTCAATGCAATCCCTATCAAACGACCACTGGCATTTTTCACAGAACTAAAACAAAAAATTTCAAAATTTGTTTGGTAATACAAAAGACCCCGAATAGCCAAAGCAATCTTGAGAACGAAAAATGGAGCTGGAGGAATCAGGCTCCCTGACTTCAGACTATACTACAAAAAGCTACAGTAATCAAGACAGTGTGGTACTGGCACAAAAACAGAAAGCTAGATCAATGGAACAGGATAGAAAGCCCAGAGATAAACCCACGCACATATGGTCACCTTATCTTTGATAAAGGAGGCAGGAATGTACAGTGGAGAAAGGACATCCTCTTCAATAAGCGGTGCTGGGAAAACTGGAGAGGGACATGTAAACGTATGACATTAGATCACTCCCTAACACCATACACAAAAATAAGCTCAAAATGGATTAAAGACCTACATGTAAGGCCAGACACTATCAAACTCTTAGAGGAACACATAGGCAGAACAGTCTATGACATAAATCACAGCAAGATCCTTTTGGACCCACCTCCTAGAGAAATGGAAATAAAAACAAAAATAAACAAATGGGACCTAATGAAACTTCAAAGCTTTTGCCCAGCAAAGGAAACCATAAAAAAGACCAAAAGACAACCCTCAGAATGGGAGAAAATATTTGCAAATGAAGCAACTGACAAAGGCCAAAATTTATAAACAGCTCATGCAGCTCAATAGCAAAAAAACAAACAACCCAATCCAGAAATGGGCAGAAGACCTAAATAGACATTTCTCCAAAGAAGATATACAGACTGCCAACAAACACATGAAAGAATGCTCAACATCATTAATCATTAGAGAAATGCAAATCAAAACTACAATGAGATATCATCTCACACCAGTCAGAATGGCCATCATCAAAAAATCTAGAAACAATAAATGCTGGAGAGGGTGTGGAGAAAAGGGAACACTCTTGCACTGCTGGTGGGAATGTGAATTGGTACAGTCTCTATGGAGAACAGTATGGAGGTTCCTTAAAAAACTACAAATAGAACTACCATATGACCCAGCAATCCCACTACTAGGCATATACCCTGAGAAAACCATAATTCAAAAAGAGACATGTACCAAAATGTTCATTGTAGCTCTATTCACAATAGCCCAGAGATGGAAACGATCTAAGTGTCCATCATCAGATGAATGGATAAAGATGTGGCACATATATACAATGGAATATTACTCAGCCATAAAATGAAATGAAATTGAGCTATTTGTAATCACGTGGATAGACCTAGAGTCTGTCATACAGAGTGAAGTAAGTCAGAAAGAGAAAGACAAATACCATATGCTAACACATATATATGGAATTTAAGAAAAAAAAAGTCATGAAGAACCTAGGGTTAAAACAAGAATAAAGACAGAGACCTACTTGAGAATGGACTTGAGGATATGAGGAGGGGGAAGGGTAAGCTGTGACAAAGCGAGAGAGAGGCATGGACCTATATACACTACCAAACATAAGTTAGATAGATAGTGGGACACAGCCGCATAGCACAGGGAGATCAGCTCGGTGCTTTGTGACCACCTGGAGGGGTGGGATAGAGAGGGTTGGAAGGAGGGAGATGCAAGAGGAAGGGATATGGGAACAGATGTATATGTATGACTGATTCACTTTGTTATAAAGCAGAAACTAATAAAAAGAAAAAAAGAAAAAAGAAAAGCACACCTATTGCTGAAAAACAAAGTCAAAAGGAAAACTCTGAAAGCAGATGGAGCAAAAAACATGTTACTTCAAAGGAGCAACTGAGACTGACAGCATAACTACTAAGCTAGTCAAGGGAGAAAACAATGACAGAAAAATATTTAAAAATACAAATGGCCCTTCCCTGGTGACGTAGTGGTTGAGAATCTGCCTGCTAATGCAGGGGACATGGGTTTGAGCCCTGGTCTGGGAAGACCCCACATGCCGTGGAGCAACTAGGCCCATGAGCCACAACTACTGAGTCTGCGCATCTGGAACCTGTGTTCCATAACAAAAGAGGCCGCGATAGTGAGAGTTCCGTGCACTGTGATGAAGAGTGGCCCCTGCTTTCCATAACTAGAGAAAGCCCTCACACAGAAACAAAGACCCAACACAGCAAAAATAAATAAAATTAATTAATAAACTCCTACCCCCAACATCTAAAAAAAAAAAGTATATTAGAAATTATTATGGAATTGTTTTCAGGACTCTATTCCAGGGAAATAAATAGCCAAAGAATAAGATAATAAAATTTTAATAACAGTACCACAGGTAGTGTAATAGTTAAAAACTGAATCCATCGTTTGCAATAATATACAGTCTTCAATTTTTTTTAATTTTTCTCATATTGGAGTGTATGCATGATATAAAATTAACTGAAAGACAGACTACAAAATTGTATAAGCTTGTGTAATCTCAGCTATCATGTATATGTCACCAAAATGTTAATCATTTTTTCTCTCAAATGTTTGAGTTACAGTTAAGGTGTTGATGATGATTTTCTGTCTTTTGCTAGTTCTTTTAAAACAAATTTTTTAATCAGATAAAACAAGCTACTTCCAAATATTTGAGTATTTCGGATCCTAGCTAACGGAAGAGCACGTGTTTTATGCTGGCTTTGGACTCACTGTGCACTGACAGGACAACAGCATTGCAGCATGGGATGGGCCCCATGACCAGGCCCCTTTGTGATGCATTCGGGTTCTCTGGCTCTACAGTGGAAATTGTGCCCACCTTCCTTCCCTCCCAGACTCCTGGGAAAAACAAAACATGATGGCACAGAGGCACACGTGCTGAGAACCCTGATCCCCAACAGGTGTAAACGCGCATAGTCTGCTTCCCGGCTAGAACCTGGCAGAACTGGGGGCAGAGCTAAGAGCCGGGTTACGCAGCCGCTCTCGGAGAGTTGCCGAGGGCTGACCTGGAGGGCAGGGTGGGTTCCTCATGACCCGCTGGAAACCTCCAACTTGATGGGTCATCCCTTCTCTCTGGCAGAAGAAGGGAACAAACCCCATCACTCAGGGCTCCTTTTCCACCCCAAATCTACTGCTCTGGGGTTTCCTAGTGACCCACCAGCTTTCAAGATGTGGCAGCCTGAGTACTAAATTCACATTAAAATGCTGGGCTTTCCTGGCCCATGGCCACAGGATCTGTCCACTCACTTGACCACTGTTTATGGAACACCAATTGGCACTGATTTGGGCACAGGGGGAAAAAAAGACAAAAATTCCTTGCCCTGCGGAGCTTACAGTCTGGTGGGAAAAACAGAGGATCAGCAATATGCATAAAAATAAGTAAATTATAAAGTGTTATAAGGAAATGGGATATGGGGGAAATTATTGTAAGAGGGAGGGGATGAGCCAGTGGCAGAAGTTGCAATAGAAATCATTTAAATGGGGATATTGGGACAGAACTTCATTAGAAGATGATTAGGACCATTTGACTTTTCAACACCCTGAAAATCTTGTGCCCTCCCTGATTTATAGGACTTCTGGGAGGATAAAAGGGACTATACACTTCAAATGCCCTTTGTTTAGGCTGTTCTTTCAGGTTTTTAGTGTAGATGTTAGTGCCAGGTAAGTAAAGCCCCTGGAAATATTTTACTTTAGTCAAAAAAACCAGTTCCCTCTTTTTCCATCCTCTGACAACTCCTCATTGCCGTTTGTAAGAGGTTCATGCAAACTGCAATTACATCCAACACGTAGAAGTAGAAGCCCATGGGTACTCTAATCATTGACACATTTCACAAAATAAAGTTTCTGGATCTGGAAATAAATTTAGGTGAATGAAAAATTACTTATCAGAAAATCTAATGCACGTTTTACCCCATCAGATAAATTGTTCCAAAACTTAACAAAAATGAAATGGTATAAGTTTTTAGCATCTCTAATATACTCCTTTGTTGCAGACAGCTTTTTGAATCACATTAAACCCACAAGATTGGAGTTGCCATGAATTGCATTTTATCAGCACAAATGAGGGTGCCTTCTTTTGCCATACATATTAGAGCAGTTATTTCAGCTTAAGCTGTGATAGTTCTGGGGAGAATAATTGCACATATATCATTAAAGAAAAAAAAAAGGAGAAGAAAGAAAAGAATAAAGAAAAGATCACAGTAGGATTCTGCAATGCAGTGCTTAGTTTTGTGTGTGTGTGTGTGTTTTAAGTTTTTCTTAATTTTTAAAAATTTATTTATTTATTTATTTATTTATTTATTTTTGGCTGCATTGGGTCTTTGTTGCTGCATGTGGTCTTCCTCTAGTTGTGGCGAGTGGGGGCTACTCTTCATTGCATTGCGCAGGCGAGCAGGCTTCAGTAGTTGTGGCTCACGAGCTCTAGAATACAGGCTCAGTAGCTGTGGCACATGGGCTTAGTTGCTCCATGGCATGTGGTATCTTCCTGGATCAGGCTCGAACCCGTGTGCCCTGCACTTGCAGGCAGATACTTAACCACTGCACCACCAGGGATACCCGTGTGTGTGTTTTTAATATGGCTACTTAGTAATAATTTATTGCCCCATTATTTTCACACTTTGCTGAATTCAGAAAGTCTATACTTGTCATGTTTACAACTAAAGATACTTATAATCTTTTTGCTGTATGAAACTTTAAGAATGCCATAAACCAAGCTAGACATCAATTAAAAGCTGTTGATTGCAAATTAAGACATTAAATGAAAATATTTTTAAACTATCCTCTAAGGTTCAACATCATAAATTCAATAAATTCTTCAACTAGTGCCCATCCATGTTGCATACCTAATGCTCTGTGCTGAAGAGTGTCCCAAAGAAATGGATTCAGAGGCTCTTGTAAAAGGGCCTTTCCTCACCAACATCCCTCTCGTATTTTTTAACACAAAACCAGATTAAAGGAAAGTTCAGGAAGACCTGCAGCCTGCACTGAAATATTTCAAGTAAGACAGAATGTAGAAAATGAAATTCCTTCTTACTCTCATGTATAAAAATGAATATCAATTTTGTATAGACCTCAAGAATTAGAAACAATATTGCTTTCAAAACTTTGAAATTCACTTTTCCCTTTATATTAATTAAGTTAAAAATTAAAATTTAAGAAATGAAAATTACACATATTGAAAGTCATTTCTACTTTTGCTTCAAGTCCTATCACAAAATTGAAACTGAACCAAACCCAGCAGGTGAAGGAATTACTGGAAAGGCATGGTCAATGCAGTAGGGGCTGCTTGGTGAGACAGGAGAGGCAAAGAGTTAGGTGAGATAAAGCAAGATGGCAGCCCCCAAGGAGTGGAACTCAGCTCCCCACCGCCATTTTGGCCTCAATGAGCAGCAGAAGTGCAGAGAGATGACAATTAACTCAGGCAAAGCTGAAAGAGAATTCTCAAGTCCTCCAAAAGCAGTGGTTTTCTTTCTGGGCACTGCTGGAGCTTCACTTCAGAAATAAACCCACAGTTGTACATGTCCAGGTACCAAAAAAAAAAGGAAAAACATGTTCCAAATGCTGATGGAATGAATAGAATTTGTATACAGATGTCATTTAGAAATCATTGATTTACGCAGGCTATCCGTTCATTGATTATGTGTGGTTAAGTATGAGTTGGTACCAATTGATTATAACTTGGTAGAGGATCAGCTCTGTATAAACAGTGTGACCAGCAGTGATTACAAAGGGAGCAACACCACCAATCAACATGCCTGGAAAACAGTTCCTACAGGAATTAATGAAAATTTCAAGACTGAGTTTCCCCAAGTGTGATTCTGTTAAAATCCAGAGTCATTATTCTAGGGGCTTGTGGTTTTTCACTGGCAGTTTTCAAAACCACACTGCATTCTGCAACACTTGATCATGTTGCCATGTTGAAGAATTCCTTAAGCCTGATAGAAATATCAATCAAGTTTAGGCATTAATTTTTTTTAAATTCATATGAGACTCTCTCTTATTTGAGAAAAATGTCAGAGGCAAAAATGCTGGATATTTTACTTCTCCTGCTCCAATTCCAGTTTGCTGCCTTCAATTTGGGTTTATCGATACTTTTTTCAGAAAAAAAAGAAGAAGAAGGTGAACCTCAAGAACAAAGCATTAAGTATTAGTGACCTTCTAATGGGGCAGAAAAATGTATCAAAATTACTAGAGATACACTTTGTTGATGTCTTTTGTATGATCAACTAAACAGTTATCTTTTTTTTAAAAAGTAAGATATTTGAATTTAGACCTTTCTATTTGAGTATTAGGAGGTGGCCCAACTCAATGTAAAAGTAGCAAACATCTACATTATTTTACCTGAGGCGTAACTAGTGGAAGGTGCCCTTTAATCAGATGCCGTAAATTACTTCTTGAGTATCAGAAGGAAATTGCAATATGAATATACATAAATCAGTAAAAATGCAATCTGTCTTCTCAAGCTTTGTATGAAATGGAATCAGATAAACTATATGGCCATATTTCATACTGGAAGGAAACCAAGAATAATTTCCACTGGATGGAGAACAGTGACATGTTATTATGAAAAAAATTTCCCCAAACTACCATTAATGTATAGTACAGAGAAAAGATAGCAATTATTATTATTATTAGATTAAATAACAAAAAATAAAAAGGGACTGAGTGTGTGACAGAGAAAGAATAGATTAAATGTAAGAAAATACATTTTAATTAAAAATCAAATTATCAATGAAGCAGTTGGCAGGGGAAATTTACTTTCAACACTATCAAAACTGACTTCAGCTCTCAAGACATTCTTTTATAAAACTCTTTTTTAATGACCTTGTTTACTAATTTGTCAATTTTCTTGTAAAAAAAATAATTACAAAATCCAGCCTTTGAGTGTTCCTTGTACTATAACAAAAGATATCATAAGCTAATTAAATGTGATTTTAGAGTAAAATTAACTAATCTCAAGGTTTTTCCAATTTAGTTCCAATGTTTACATAGCTCTAGAAAGCAAGAGTTTAATGAGGAAAAAAATAACTGTTTGAAATAACACTTTTGGTACAGAGAAAACATGATAATGTGTAAATATTATAGCAGAAGGCATGAAAGTAGTTTTCTGTTAACCCAGAACTAAATATGTAATGACAACATTGCCTGCACAGGGAGAATTAATAGATGAGCTCATTTCAATCCATTGCTAAAATAAAGGATTTTTTATGTGTAGAATAATCTTATGTGGGCAAAAAGTGTATTTAGTCATTATGTAATACATAAATATAGAGAAGAAAAGAATTACTACTAGAGAAAAAAATGACATGTGTATTTTCAACCTGTATGAGTTGGGTCATTCCCTGTGAAACTTTTGAAGATTTTTTTACCTCCATTTCAATTTTCTTCTGTCACTTCAAACTGTAATTATAAAGAGAGAATGTTGCTTAGTGGTTAGCATAATGGCATATCATGATGTGATGATTAACAGAGGAATTTGAGGCCTTGAGATGGAAAGAAATCTAAGGCACAGTCTTTCAGTAATAAATCTTGTAACTTAGATTGGGCCTATACCAGCTTAAAGTTTCAGTGACAGAGGACACAGAAAAAGGATCTATGACCTGCATTTATTGAATGTTTCTAGATGCCAGGTCCTCCACTAATTACTGCAAATAAAAGGCCAAGACAGACACAGTGTCTGTCTTTATCAAATGGAGGAGACAGCAGTAAAATCAAATAATTGATTAATTGCAACTGGGATCAATGCCTCAAAGGAAAAAAAGAGAATATAACTAGAGGGTCTAATGTTTGAATAATAATGGAAATCTTTCCTAGAAAACTGAAGTGTAAAGGAGTAAAACAGGAAAAATATTGGGGAAACCACATGTGCAAAGGCCCTGAGTTGAGAGGTCTTAGCACATGAGAAGTAAAGAAAGAGGTCAGTGTGGTTGGCACATAAATGCTACAGAGAATGTGGAATCAGGTGAAGGTGAAGAGCCAGGCAGGACCTAGGTTGTGCAAGCTTTTAAGGCTTCAATAAGAATTTTTCAGTTTATCCTATAGCAATGCAAAATGATCCATGTGTGACACAGGAATGTGACATGATGATTTTATGCTTTAACTCAATGAGATGCTTACCATCAAAACCATCAGGAAGTTGACCAGAAGTCAGACTTCCAGTGACAAGAGAAACAAGACAAATCCAGACTTAATGACAAGCTTGTGCTCAGGGCACCTTAATCCCAGAGATAAGATATGGTAACAGGCATATGTATGTATGTTACTCTTTTTTTTTTTTTTTTTTTTTTTTTTTTTTTTTGCGGTATGCGGGCCTCTCACTGTTGTGGCCTCCCCCGTTGCGGAGCACAGGCTCCGGATGCGCAGGCCCAGCGGCCATGGCTCACGGGCCCAGCCGCTCCGCGGCATATGGGATCCTCCCAGACCGGGGCACGAACCCGTATCCCCTGCATCGGCAGGCGGACTCTCAACCACTGCGCCACCAGGGAGGCCCATGTATGTTACTCTTAGTCAAGTTGAGTCTGTGACAAGCAGAGACCCTGGGCCTTGTTCACTGTGAATCAAGACCCGAGTTAGTGAAGGGGAGCATGACACACATGATCTGTCAGGTTCTGGGGATAAAGGCTTACACAAAGGGCAGCCTGGGGAGGAATGTCACCCCAAAACAGGGTTTGCCTCTTGGTGGGTGTCGAGACAATTGCAGCAAGTGAGGAGAACACTGGGGATCTTTCCTAAAGCAGTGTCTCCTCAAACAGCAAAATTGGGGATCTTTTAAGCTAAGGGTACATGCATATACATGAAGGAGATTGAGCAGAGGAGAATTCAGCACAGAATTGGGGCAAAGGTCCACAGAGGCCAAGCTTTAGTTGACTGAATTCAGGAGGGTCAATATCATCCTGTCCTCCACCTGGGTGGCGGCCTTAGTTCCTGCAGAACTCAAAGATATATTACTATGTATATCCCTTGAGGAGGACCTAGGACTCTGCTTTATCACTGCACTATTGTTTGACTGCCTTTGCTCTGTTCCTGTATTCTTTTGTTGCCTTAAGATCATTAATCAGTGAGACCTGTTCAAGGGCAGGCTTAGATCCCAAAATGGCTTCTCTTCTATCAAGAAAGCCATTCCTGGTTCTCTTTCTCTGGGGACCCCCTACCCTATCTGCTTACAGGAAGTACCTTGGTCAAGAGGAGGAAGGTTTGGACTAAGGTCTGATAACAAGAGCACAAATTGAGACTTGAGATATTTCCCTTCCCTTCCTGAACGAAGCAGTTGGGCGTTTGTTTCTTTGTTTGTTCTTGTTAATCTTCTTATATTATTTATGGGTCTAGATGACTGTATTAGGTTTATATTGCTGCTCTAACAAATCACTGAAGATTTTGTGACTCAAAAGAACACAAATTTATTATCCTACAGTCTGGAGGTCAGAAGTCTGAGATGGGTTCCACTGAGCTAAAATCAATTCAGTCAGCAAGGCTAAATTCCCTCTGGAGGCTCTTGGAGAACATACTTTACCTCACCTTCCTCAGCTTCTAGAAGCTGCTCACATTCCTGTCTCAGCACATCCCTCACGTCACTCCAACCTCTGCTTCTTTGACTCCCACTCTCCTGCCTCCCTCTTTCCCTTGTAAGGACCCTTATGATTGCATTGAGCTCACTCAGAGAATCCAGAATAATTTCCCCTTCTCAAGATCCTTAACTTGCTCACAACTGCAAAATCCCTTTTGCCATGTCATGAAAATAATAATAATAAATGGTCTTTGTCCTCAATTCTTGACAAACAGCTTCTAAAACCCTTGGAATCTCTAGAGTGAGGAATATCTCTTGTATGTTAATAAGATAACTATTGGATGGAGGTCCTAAAGAGCTTCAAGATGGGGGCTGGTCACCAGAAAGACCAAGGCACGTGTATTAGTCAAAGTTCTCCAGGAAAATGGAACCAATAGGATATATAGAGATATACATAAGAGAGATTTATTATAGGAATTGCCTCACACAGTTATGGACACCAAGAAGTCCCCCAGTTTGTCTTCTGCAAACTGGAGAACCAGGAAAGCTAGTGGTACAATTCAGTCTGAGTCTGAAAGCATGAGAACCAGGAATTCTGATGTCCCAAGTCAGGAGAAGATGGATCCCCACCTTAAGGAGAGAGAGGGAATTCACTGTTCTTTGACCTTTATGTTCTATTCTGGCCCTCAATGGATTGGATTATACTCACCCACACTGATGAGTGCTGATCTCTTTACTCAGTCTACTGAATCAAATGCTAATCTCTTCTAGAAACAGCCCTACAGACACACCCAAGAATAAAGTTTTACCAGCCATCTTGGCATTCCTTAGATCAGTCAAGTTGACATAAAATGAACCAAATAGCATGATTAGAGAATTGAAACTTTTAGGTCCTCCCACAAACCTCCAGGGAGAGATCAGGGGCTAGAGGTTGGGTTACTTGCCAATGGCCAGTGATTTAATCAATCATGACTATGTAAAGAACCTCCATAAAACCTCCTAGACAACAGTGTTCGGAGAGCTTCCAAGCTGATGAACTGGGAGGGTGGCACCCAGAGAGGGGATGGAGACTGTGCTCCTCCCCCCATACCTTGCCCTATGCATCGCTTCCATTTGGCTGTTCCTGAGTTATATCCTTTATAATAATATAATAAACCAGTAAACATGAGTAAAGAGAATTCCTGAGTTCTGTAAGCAAATTATCAAACCTGAAAAGGAGAGGGGTTTAGTGGGAAACCCTGACATTGTAGCCAGGTCAGACAAAACCCAATACTTGTGACCGGTGTTCTATGAGACTGAGCCCTGAAACCTGTGGGGTCTGATATAATTCTAGGTGTTAGTGTCAGAGTAGGATTTAATTTAGGACACCTAGTTGGTCTCTGGAGAGTTGGTGAATTGGTTATTGATGTGGAAAAAAACCCACATATTTGGAGTTTGGGGTTGTCAGAAGTGTTGTGAGTAAAAACAGTTCACATGTAAAGTCACAATTTCACAGGTCTGCCAATTAAAACATAAACATCTTTGGGAGTCCATTATTCTGCCTACAACAATCCTCCCTTTAGGTCCCCTAAAATTCACACGCATCCCACCTCAAAATGCATTCATCTTATTCCAAAATTCCCAAACATTTCAAGCCATTACAGCAGTCAACTTAAAGTCAAAAATACCTAAATCTCAACAGCTCAAAAGTTTCCAATCTCATTATTTAAGTTATCTAAGTCTTTTAAATCTGGGATGGCTGAGGACCTGGGTAAAAATTCATCCTGAGGTACATTCCTTGCTGTCTGTGACCCTCGATAACTCTAGAAATAAGTTATCTGTTCTCAAAGTAAAATTCTGAGCCAGGAATAAGATAATAATTATAGACACTCCTATTCAGAAAAGAAAAACACTGAAAAAAAAAAAAAGCAGTGACCAGGCCTCCATAATTTTGAAATCCATCTGGGCTAACAATAATTTTCAGAGCTTGGGAATACTTCTCTGTAGTCTGTGGCTTCACGTGTTTGCAGCTCAGTAGTTTTAGCAGCATATTTCCTGCCTACGGCATTTGGGGAGTCTGACAGTCCTCTTACTTTTTGTTCTCTCTGCTGTCCCTTTCAGACCAAATAGGCAGTTCTTCTGCTGGTATAAAATTCTCAAAACCTTATGAATTTCCTTTGTATGTCACAGGGCTTCTCTTCATTAGATAAGAAACTCTACTACAGATCTTTCATAGGTAACCACATTCCTGTCTTGGCTTCTCCAGAAATGGTTGAACAGACCCAAGAACAAATGCCTAATCTCTCCAAGGAGCCTTCTGTGTGACTCAACACTACCGTTTCCTTTGTTCTTTCTGAGGCACTGGCAAAAGAAAGGGTACCATCCTCACCCTTGACTTTTCTCTCCAGGGTATGCTTTCCTGGTATGGAATTTCCCAATTTTAGCATGTTTTGCAATCTAGATAGGCTGAGAATTTCCAAAATCATCGTCTTGGTTCCTTTTTGCTTAACAGTTTTTTTCCTCAATTGTCTTTTTCCTTTCATGTTTAATTATAAGCAATAAGAAGAAGGCACTCAACACTTTGCTTGGAAATCTTCTAAGCTAAGTGCCTAAGTTCTTTATTTACAAGTTCTGCTTTCCATGTAGTTATAGGATTCTAAGCTTTCTGCTCCTATATAACAAGGATCAGCTTTCTACTAGTTTCCAATAACATGTTCCTCATTGCTTTCTGAGGTCTCATCAACAGTAACTTTGATGTCCATATTTCTACCAACAGTCTATTTGTGATGATTTAAGTATTGTCTAAGACCATATAGGTTTTCTTTATAATGCTCTTCACTTCCATCTGAGTCCTCACCAGCAGAGGAGTTGTTAAGATTCATATTTCTAGTAATATAGTCTTATTAAAGGCAATTTAAGCTATTTTTATCATGCTCCTCAGAATTCTTCAAGCCTCTACCCATGGCCTTATTCCAAAGCTGCCCCACATTTTTAGGTATTTGTTACATCAGTACCCCAGTT
The DNA here is from genome assembly GCF_964341445.2 of Mesoplodon mirus. NCBI lineage: Eukaryota > Metazoa > Chordata > Mammalia > Artiodactyla > Ziphiidae > Mesoplodon > Mesoplodon mirus. The sequence goes on along the minus strand of NC_138985.1, from coordinate 32,594,338 downwards.
CTGATAACAAAATCTGCATTAATTTCCTATTGGTGCAGTAACAAATTATTGAAAATTTAATGGCTTAAAACAAGACAAGTTTATTATCTTAAAATTCTGGAGACCAGGAGTTCAAAATGGATTTCACTGGGAAAATCAAACTGTGGGCAAGATTGTGTTCCTTCTGGAGGCCCTAGGGGAGAATCGACTGCCTTGCCTTTTCAGCTTCTGGAGGCTGCCTGCACTTCTAGGCTCATGGCTTCTTTCTTGAATCACTTCAACCTCTCCTTCTATTGACATATCTCATTCCCTGATTATCATTTTCCTGACTCCTTCTTTTACTTTATAAAGACCTCTGCAATTAAGTTAGGCCTACCAAGTAATACATGGTCATCTCCCCATCTCAAGATTCTTCATCACATGTGCAGACATATCTTTACCATATCAGGTAATATAGTCAGAGGTTCTGGGGATTAGGACATGGCCACCCCTGGGGGATCATGATTCTGACTATCACAATGACATAGTCAAATTTCTGGGAATAATGGAAATATTTTCCTAACCATCCAAACCTCCTTTCCCAGAAACTAACTGAAATGAAAAATACCTTCAGCAATAGAAATCAAGAATATGTATCAATTGTACTTTCTTTCAAATAGGATAGGAAGAAATAGATTGAAGGAGGACTCAGAGTCAAAACAGATTTCATCTTCTAGATAAAGAACAGATTTATTTCAAGGAGTCAATAGAAAGATCTAGGCAGACCACCTCTCATACAGCCTGAATTAGAAGAGCAGAGATGGCAAGAAAGACTTTACTTTGGGAGAGGAAGGAACTAATCTGCATGGAATCTCACTTCCTGCCATAGGTCAACGTGTAGCCAGGTATGCTAGGCTGCCTAAGGGAAACAGAGTCACCCCGAGTGGAAAGCTTCTCCCTAATTTGTAATCAACCTAATGCATTGAAACTCTTTTTCTGCTATTCATTAATCCATTCATTCAACAAATATTTGATGAGTACCTCTACACCTATTACAGGTTTCTGATGTATAGCAATGAATAAAACAAAGTCTCTCCACTCATGAAACTCACATTCTAGTTGGGAGAGAAAGGCAATTAGAAAACAAATAAATTGTACTAGTATCAAGTAGCCCGAAGTTCTATGAAGGAAAATAATGCAAGATGAGGAAATAGGGAGGAGAAGAAGGGAGTAAGGGACATTTGAGCAGGAACATTTGAGTAGAGAACTAAAAGAGAGTAAGGTAGGTATCTGAGTGGATATTTAGAGAGTAGACATGGGGAAGAGCAAGAACCAAAAGCATCTCCTTGGAATGTTCTAAAGGCAGTGAGGAACCAGTGTGACTGAAGAGGAGGAAGCAAGGGGTCTTTTGGAGGATACTGAGGTTAGAAAGATGGTCTAGGGTCTGATCATGTATGTCAAGCCTCTGGAATTTAATCTAAGGCTATTAGAACAGGGGAATGCAGACAACTAATTTACATTTTAAAAGGTAGGCAGCAGTTTACCAGCTACCAGGGAAGCATAGGAGCCAGTAAAAATAACAAAGATAGTAGTTTGTTGTTGCAGTGAGTAAGTAGGGCAGCTTTAATTAGAACTCCTCTTGAACACAGTAATATGGAGAGGGCAAAGGAGGAAGTGATTGGGAGAGAGTGCTGGAGAGAGAGTGGCCTCCTTTCTCACTCTGTCCCCCACTTGAAGAACTCTGTCTGTGCATCAGCAGTGAGCTTCCTGAACAAACCCAAAGGCATCAGTGACCACACTTGCAGAGAATTGGGCTTCTCCATGGCAATGCTTCTCCATCTGCTGGTGAGGCTCTTCCCCAAAAGAAGAGAGAGAGATCCAAACTAAAATGGAAACGTTGTACTGTGAGTAGAGGCCAGAATAAGAAAGATTCCTTCATTTAGAAATCTAGCCAGTGTCAACGTGACTGCAACAAATTCAGTAAAGAATGCCTAGGTCCAAGATTTCTTCCTTGAGAGGTACTGATCCATGTGCTTCCTGGAATTCCTGGAGCACCTAGATAAACAAACTAGTAACAGAAATGGAGCCTTTTCAACAATCATGCTGAAAACTATGAAAAGGACTCTGACAGTGTCCAGATGTACAGTACCCATACAAAGTATGAGAAAACTGTATTTATTTGGGTTAACTTTACAAATAGAGGTAGATCTCTTCTCTTCCAAAGATGAGTTTAAAAAAAAAAAGAAAAGCACATAGGACCTATGATTTAATTTGCATCAGAAAATAAGAACAAAAACAACACACAAGAGTGCCATTTGAGGGCTTCTGTGGTGGCACAGTGGTTAAGAATCCACCTATGAATGCAGGGGACATGGGTTCTATCCCTGGTCCAGGAAGATCCCACATGCCATGGAGCAACTAAGCCCATGTGCCACAACTACTGAACCTGCGCTCTAGAGCCCGTGAGCCACAACTACTGAAGCCTGTGCACCTAGAGCCGGTGCTCAGCAACAAGAGAAGCCACCACAATGAGAAACCCATGCACCGAAACGAAGAGTAGCTCCCACTAGCAGCAACTAGAGAAAGCCAGCGCCAGCAACGAAGACCCAATGCAGCCAAAAATAAATTAAAAAAAAAAAAGAGTGCCATTTGAAACACGGGTGAATTTAAGAGGGCACCTAATGATTCTTTGAGAATATGTGGATAGCTTCCCAGAAAACATGTACAGAAATGTTTAACTTACATTTCAATGGACTATTTATTCTCATACACAGATATTAACCACTGTGGCAGTCATATAATAAAGAAATAACCTCTTATTTGAAAAGTTAATGAAAACACTAAATATAAAACTTCACTGAATTTTGCTATAGCTGCACTAAAATAAAAAAGATTTAAATTTCTTTGACTAAATAGGAAAGATAGAAACAAATTAATACTGTGTCAGCAATGATGACTGAAAAATAACAATTGCAAAATGTGAGGACTGTAGAAGAAAGAAGTTGGTAAAGAGATTTAAAAAGTAGAAACCAAAAAGTACAAACATTATAAAAATATGTATTTATCATGACTTTCTAACTTGCTTTCTAAAGATATATTTCAGGAATATAACATAATAATAATGATCATCATATCTGAGAAGGGTCATTAGAGTTTATTTTTACTCATATTTCTCATTTTGGTTTTGTTTTCTTTTTTATATAATGGGTATTCAATGTACATAGGATTGAACAATACATACAACTTTCTTGCCATTCATGGAAAGAAAGATGGATGGAAAGAGGATAACTCTTACCCTTATAACAACAATAAAATAATGTTAGAAAATCTGCAAATTCACAACTTTTCTTGAACATCGGAAAGTTGAGGTCACTGGGTAACCACTTAACCTGAACTCTAAGGAAAGATAGGCTTTTCCAAGTAGAAATAAGATGTAAACACTTGTTTACCTGGGTTAGATTCTGGAGGACACTAGTAAGAATAATCCATCTGAAATATGTAATGAATTGCAAAAGAGTGACTGTGGGCTAGCAAGAACGTGTAGAACTGCTGGAATCTACAAAAACTAAGAAAATTCAACCCCACTTGCAAGCTCTTCTCCATGCACCTTCCAGGGTGCTCACAAAAATATAAAAGTCTGGCAGGAGTCCTGAGAAAGAAGTCCTCACAATGTAAGCCTACAGGAGAGAGACACAGGCCCTGCTGAAAAGGCACACAATTTCAATTAAACCTCTATCCCCTCAATCCTATGGGGGAAAAAAGCATCTTAAGCTGGTAGATTAGGGACAACAAATCCTCTTGCCCATGGTGCACTGGGGAAAACCTGCTGCATATGAGAGGGATGAGGGTTGGAGAACTAACTTCTCCTGGGAGACAGGAAAGACTATCTGCAGAGCTCACATCTATGGCTGGCAGTAGGGCAGGATGACCTAGAAAGCCCACTCAAAGCCTTAGAAAGACAGGGGAGAAAAGAATGAATGAACTTAAATATGAATCAGTAGAAATTACCCAAAATAAACACCAAGATAAAAAGAAAGAAGACTAAACTGAGATGTAGGGAAATATATAAAATGTAAATGAGCATGTAACTGCAATCTTAAGATCCCAGGAGAAGGGAAGAGAACATTGCAAAAGAAATATTTGTACAAATAAAAACTTTGCAAAATTAACAGACATCAAACCACAGATACAAGTTCATAGACCATCAAATAAGGTAGATGCCAAACACACACCTTCATAATCATCTCAGTAGATATAGAAACAGCCTTAGAAAAAAATGTAATATCCATTCATTATAAATTCATGAGGCATTCCATATTTTTAATAAACTTAAAATGGATTAAAGACCTAAATGTAAGGCCAGACACTATAAAACTATTAGAGGAAAACATAGGAAGAACACTCTGTGACATAAATCACAGCAAGATCTTTCTTGACTCACCTCTTAAAGTAATGAAAACAAAAACAAAAATAAACAACTCAGACCTAATTAAACTTAAAAGCTTTTGCACAGCAAAGAAAACTATAAACGAGACAAAAAGACAACCCCCAGAATGGGAGAAAATATTTGCAAATGAGGCAACTGACAAGGGATTAATCTCCAAAATATGCAAACAGCTCATGCAGCTCAATATCAAAAAAACAAACAACCCAATCAAGAAATGGGCAGAAGACCTAAATAGACATTTCAGCAAAGACATACAGATGACCAAGACACACATGAAAAGATGCTTAACATCACTAATCATTAGAGAAATGCAAATCAAAATTACAATTAGGTATCACCTCACACTGGTCAGAATGGCCATCATCAGAAAATCTACAAACAATAAATGCTGGAGAGCATGTGGAGAAAAGGGTACCCTCTTGCACTGTTGGTGAGAATGTAAATTGATACAGCCACTATGGAGAACAGTATGGAGGTTCCTTAAAAAACTAAAAATAGAACTACCATACGACCCAGCAATCCCACTACTGGACATATACCCTGAGAAAACCATAATTCAAAAAGACACATGCACCCCAAAGTTCATTGCAACACTATTTACAAAAGCCAGGACATGGAAGCAACCTAAATGTCCATTGACAGAGGAATGGATAAAGAAGATGTGGTCCATATATACAGTGGAATATTACTCAGCTATAGAAAGGAACGAGATTGGATCATTTATAGATATGTGAATGGACCTAGAGTCTGTCATACAGAGTGAAGTAAGTCAGAAAGAGAAAAACAAATATTGTATATTAATGCACATATGTGGAATCTAGAAAAATGGTACAGATGAACCTATTTGCCAGGAAGGAATAGAGACACAGACCTAGAGAACAGATGTGTGGACATGGCGGCCTGGCGGGGGGGTGAAGTGGGAGGTATGAATTGGGAGATTGGGATTGACATACATACACTACTATGTGTAAAACGATAGCTAGAGGGAACCTGCCATATAGCACAGGGAGCTCAGCTCGGTGCTCTGTGATGACCTAGATGGATGGGATGGGGGGTGAGAGGGAGATAAAAGAGGGAGGGGATATATGTATATTTATAGCTGATTCACTTCATTGTACAGCAGAAACTGACACAACATTGTAAAACAACTATACCCCAATAAAAAAATAAGGAAAGAAAGAAATTAATAAAACTGGGAGAGGAAAGTAATATTCTTATCTAATAATGGGCCTCTATAGAAAACTTACATCTAACATCATATTAATGGTGAAAGTTTGAGTGTTTTCCTCCTGAGATCAGGAATTAGGCAGCTGCCCTCATCACTCCTATTCAGCATAGTACTGACAGTCTTAGAGTAATAAGACAAAACATAAAAATTAAAGCTATACAGATTGGAAAGAAAATAATAAAAATAAAACTGTCTCTTTTCCCTGACATTATGACTATTCACATAGAAAATTCCAAAGCCTCTACAAAAAAGATCCTAGAACTAATCTATAAGTTTAGCAGGACACAGAATAATAATTAAACTTGGTATTTCTACATACTTTGAATGAAAAGTTGGAAATTGTAATTTGAAAAAGTACCATTTAAAATAGGCAACAAAACATGAAATATTACAAAATATGTGTAGAGTACGTGGAGTGCAGAACCTTGATGAAAGAAATACATGGAAAGATATACCATATTCATGGCTTGGGAAAGTCAGTATTTTTAAGATGTCAATTCGCTTGAAATTGTCCCACAAAGTAAGCACAACTGCAGTCAACATTCCAGCAGTATTTTTTTTTTAGAAAATTCAAAGGTTTTATTTTTAAATTATAGGAAAAATAATAAATATTAACAGACATAAAGAGAGAAAATGACAGTAACATAATAATAGTAGGGGACTTTAACACGTCACTTTCATCAATGGACAGATCATCAAGACAGAAAATCAATAAAGAGATGCTGGACTTAAATAACACACTAGACCAAATGGAATAACTATTTTGAGAAATGCACGCTCCATCAATGATATATAAAAATACTTTACTATTTTATACTATTTTGGTAATATCTTTATATATTAACTCTTGAGGATGTATAACACCTTATGTTATTATCTCATCCCTGTGCAAAGACACCTAGAAGAAGTTTCAAGTAAAGAAAGCTTAAGATGCATTTGCAACCTAACTTCAACGATCATTCCTTGTGTTATTAAGAGATTGTGGAGGTCATAATAATTTCACTGCAGCATTTTCAAGAAAACAGCACTGCTGCAGGGCAACCATTGTGCATGCAGGTCAGCCAAGAGGCTTCTCTATCCAAATAAAAATCCTTACTTTACTCTGAACCAAAGAATATTCTCAGTTTGTTCTACTGTGACTAATCTGTAACAAGCAGCAATATTTTTGTTATTTTTCACCAAAATTAAATCAGACAATGTAGGTTTAAGGGTAGTTCAAACAGAATGTTCCTGGCACAAAATAGGATTGGGGGCTGGCAGGTCAACCTCAATGCAATGGCCACCTCAATTCAATGGCCACACGTTAACCACAAAATCCCAAAGAGGTTATATGACCTTCTTAAGTTTTTGTTTTCTGATTTAAGAAATGGAGACTAGAAGAAGAAAAGGAATAGGAATTCTCCATTTATTCATTCATTTGACAATTACTTTCTGAGTAACTACTGTGGCATGCCCTGCGCTAGAAAAATCAAAAGGAGAATTCTCTGAAGTTTTCTACAGCTGTGCAGAAGACATATTAATCAACTAATAATATTAGTGAGCATATAAAAGCTCTAAAGTAGCTCAAAATATTCCATAAGTGTTGCAGAAAAGTGGGACCTGACCTAGACTGGGCTGGAAAGTTTGAGATGAAGGCAGGAAAAGTTTTCTCTGAAGAAATATTTGAGCTGAGATTGCAAGGAAAGAAGAAAGCCTGGGAAATAAACTGTTACCTGTCATTAGTTAAGTGCTCAATAAAAATGGCTTATTTTGTGCAAGAAAATAAAAGCAATCGGCCTACAGCACTCGTGAAATGTCATGAAGTTTAGATGGACTGGAGGAGCTGACTGGAGAAGGCTGCAGCCCCTGCTAGAACTGTCCATGCAGGTGGACCTTAGGTTCTAAGAAACAATGGCAGGTCCTCACTGGAAGCATCTTTTCCAGGATACCGAGGCTTGCTGCTTGCCCAGCTCTCTCCTTTTTCAAGCCCCACAACGCTTTTAGTGAAAGAAATTTCTCAGCACCTAACTGGCTACAATCAATACCATCCACATCACTCTCCACTGTGAGGACTATAAAAATAGAATCTGAATTGAGGCTTAGGACTCTGGGGAACAGAAACACACATAAGGAAGGGAAAGTGTTTCACTTTGAATTCTGATACCTGACATTTGGACTTGAAAAGTCAGTGGAAATGACAGAAAAGTAAAGCAAGGCAGGAAATGAGAGGCTCACAGGGAAATGATGTCTCTAAGATTTTCCTGTTTATTTCTATTCTTTGTAAACATTGACCTTATGGTTATAAGAAGACTTCTCAGAGCTTTTTTAATACAATTTTCTATGGGTGAAGAACTTACAGGAAAAGTTCATGTTTGTAACTTCTCATCCCAGGAATGCCTTGAAAAAAATAGAACCAGAAGAATTACTCCTTCCCTTTATCTGCCGTAGTCTGTGCTTCTGTGGAAGGAGGCCCTCGCAGAATCAGGGCAGGAAGACAAAACAGAAAAGCAATACTGAGCAATTTGGTGTATTTGTTTCTTTCCTTATAGTTTCCCTCAAAATGTGTACAAGTGCCAGGTTACCCTCACTATCACCTTTAAGCGACGCTAATCCTTATATGTTTTTCATCTTTACATAAAGGAGAAATTTGCCTCCTGGTAACTTAGCTATAAAAATATATAGCTTTAGGTAAGTTGGAAGAAATCTTATCGAGAATCTAGTTCACCACTCACTTTGCAAGTGTGAGATAACAGGAGACCTACATAGATACTATATGACTTTCTCAATATATTGCTTTCAGTGTCATGGATTTAAAACCTATTCAGGGCCTCCCTGGTGGCGCAGTGGTTGAGAGTCCGCCTGCCGATGCAGGGGATACGGGTTCGTGCCCCGGTCTGGGAGGATCCCATATGCCGCGGAGCGGCTGGGCCCGTGAGCCACGGCCGCTGGGCCTGCGCATCCGGAGCCTGTGCTCCGCAACGGGAGAGACCACAACAGTGAGAGGCCCGCATACCGCAAAAAGAAAAAAAAAAAAAAAAAACCTATTCAGATGCTGGAGGAAGGTCGGGGAGTGGTGACTGGCCCATTACACTATTCTTTAGTTTTCGGCAAGTGTTTTAAATGGTGATCTCTCAAATAACCGAGGCCACACACTTCTTCAGGAGATATCTTTCCAAATTTGTTTAGTCCTCTCTAAACAGATGCCCGTTTCTCCAAGCATTCTTCATATGCTCTTATCTATCTCATTTAAGACACTGTGACCGTGTATCACACAGAGACCTCCCATCCTACACGCTCCTCTACAATGTGACCTCGCCAGTTTCCAACCTAGGATAGGGTCTGTGTTCTCTCCCCTTCAATTTGGGCCGGCTTTTGATGGCTTCATCACAGATGGGACACTGTGTGACTTCTGAGGCTGAGTCATAAAGAGCAATCCAGCCTCATCAAAGAAGATATACAGATAGCAAATAAGCATAGGAAAAGATGCTCCACATCATTTGTCAGCAGGGAAACGCAAATTAAAACAACAATGAGATACGACTGCTATCTATCAGATTGGCCAAAATTCAGAACACTGACAACACCAAGTGCTGAAGAGGATGTGGAGCAACAGGAACTCTCTCATTGCTGGCAGGAATGCAAAATGATACAGCCACTTTGGAAGACAGTTTGGAAGCATCTCACAAAACTAAACATATTCTTACCACGTGATCCAGCAACCACACTCCTTGGTATTTATCCAGATGAGTTGAAAATTTATGTCCACACAAAAACCTGAACAGAAGTGTTTATAGCAGCTTTATTTATAATTACCAAATCTTGGAGACAACCAAGCTGTCCCTCAGTAGGTAAATGCATAAATAAACTGTGGTACATCCAGACAATGGAATACTGTTCAGTGATAAAAAAAAAAGTAATGAGCTACCATACCATGAAAAGATGTGGAGAAACCTTAAATGCATATTATTAAGTGAAAGAAGCCAATATGAAAAGGTGACATACTGTAAGATTCCAACTCCATGACATTCTGGAAAAGGCAAATCTATAGAAACCAAAAAGATCAGTGGTTGCTAGAGCTTGGGGGAGAGAGATGAACAGGTGGAACACAGAGGACTTTTTAGGGTAGTGAAACTATTCTGTGTGGTACTACAATGATGGATACATGTCAAAGCCCATGGAATGTACAACATCAAGAGTGAACCATAAATGTAAACTATGGTCTTTGGATGATAATGGCATGCCAGTGTAGGTTCATCAATGGTAACAAATGTACCACCCTGACAGGGATGTTGATAGTGTGGTTAGAGTAGGCTATAAGATTGTGAGGGCAGGGAGTACATGGGAACTTTCTGTACTTCCTGCCCAATTTTGCTGTGAACTTAATGGTGCTCTAAAAATTAAAATCTATCTATATATATATATATATATATAGATAGATTTTTAAAGAAAGGCATCTTCCACATGAGTGCTCCTCTCTGAACTGAATGGGATATTGTTTCTGGAGCTCTGAGCCACAAAGTAAGAAGACGTGTTATAAGGAAACTTCCAGTGTTTTTTCACTCAGGGAGAGACCTTACCTAGTGTGGAAAAACTCCAAGTGTTTTTATCTGTGTTCAGCACCACTGAGATCCGATCACACCTCCGCTCTTCTGCTCCTGACTGCTGATGCCCAAGTCTAGTATCAACTCAGACATGTTTCCCCCACTTTCATGTATGTAAAGTGTGTATCATTTTCTTTCTCATGGTTCTACACTAGCACAGCTCTGGATACTTTTATTTACCCTCCTTGCTGATCTCAGACTTTTCCTAGGAGGTAGAGTAAGATCCTACCCTTTTACAAAAACCCAATATTTTTTACTCTTCTCAGCCTTAATTCCTCCCTGTAACCCTGAATTCATCTGAAATCATCTCCACATCCTGACCAGATTTGGGCACTATCACTCTATTTTATTTTAGCTCTTCTGATAGGTGCAAAGTCTTAATCTGCATTTCTCTGATTGCTAAAGATGTTAAACATCTTCTCACGTGCTCATTGGCTAGTCATGTGTCATCTTTGATCAAATGTCTTTTCATGTATTTTATTCATTTTCTAATTGGATTGTTTGCTTTTATAATTTTGAGTTTTGAAATTTCTTTATAAATCTTAGATATGAGTCTTTTATTTTCTTTGTCAGTTTTCCTCAAAATTTGTAGGCTCAGACATTTATTTTCGCACTTTTATGTAAATAAAGTTTGTTTCATTCTCTTTCTCTTCGTTCTACATTAGCATATCTCTGGGTACTTTTACTTACCCTCCTGCTGAGCTCTGAATTTTCCCAGGATGTATGGACAGATCCTACCCTTCTTTTACAAAAACAAGGTATTTTACTTTTCTCAGGCTTAATTCCTCCATGTAACCCAAAGTTCATCTGAAATTACCTAATATAGTAACTTCAGTTCTGTGAAGTAAAACTAAAGAAAAGTATGGAAATCAAATAAAAGTTTATGTACATTGATGCGAATAATAATAATGATGGTAGCAAACTTGAAACTAAATATAATGTCCAAATAAATGAAAGTAACTCAGTTATAGTCATAGTCTAGAATATATTTTAGTTTTTATACATTATGTTTGTGAAGAATAATTTATGATGTGGGAAAACATTCTTGTTAATTGGAAAATTAAGGCAAAAATGTTATATCTAACATAACTTCACTTTTGGTATTTATGCACATATATACACAGATAAAGGCAAGAGAAAAAAAATGCATGAGCAATGGTGGGATGGTGGGTGATTGTGTTTGTTTTTATTTCTCTATAAAATTTTTAAAGTCCCTCAATGAGCATGTATGTTTATGTTTCTTTTTGCACTTTAAAAATATATATAACGTTTGATCATTTTTAGAAAACTTAGAAAATTTAAAAAGGCAACAATTAAAAAAATTAGGAACACCAACAGCAAAAAAATTTCTCATAAACCAAATATAATCCATCAGAATACAATGAAGGAACAAATCTAGTTCATAGCAACAAGTAAAAAACTTTTAAAAATCAAGCAATAAAGTTAACTGAACTCATCTATTACCGAAAATTATAAAACTTTACTGTGGAACATAAAGAAATATGTAAATGTTGAATAACTGGATTTATGTATTACATTTATAGAAAAATTTCAAAATTACAAACATGCATTTCTTCGTAAATTCATTTGTAAATATTATGCAATCACAGCTATATGTGGGTTTATATACATAAAGCTATAGCCACAAATAGAAGATTCTGAAAGAGTATAAATTTTGGAAAAATAAGAACACTGAAAAGAAACCGCCATTTCTTAAAGTTAAAAACATGCTGTAGCTTCAATAATTTAAAGTACTGCAGGGATAAATAAGCATTGGTGGAAATAAAGGTAATATTTATTATAAAATTATTTCATAAGTTTATAATTATGAAAATGGTATTCCAAATCAGTGCAGAGAATGTGGAGTATGGTGCAAGTGCTTTGGAAACAAATGGACACATTCAGAAAAGTAAAAAATAAAGGTGTGTTACAGGACCTCTGATTTTTAAGTAGTGGAGAAAAGCTGTTGTGGCCCCTTCCTTTTTTAGAAATTTCCACTTGGAAAAAAAATGAATGAAAAACAGAAACCAGACTGCATTTTCAATGATACAGGCTGTGTCTTTAATAGTGCCAACCCACAAAGCAGGAGGATGTGCTGCCAGATGCAGTAAAAGTCAATCAGGAGTGTGGGAACAAGACAGGAAGGGGGCAAGGCACAACCTTGAAAAGAACGACATAACCGTTGAGGGCACGACATAAACCAGTTAGAACCAACTAGGTCCAAGATTGCAGATGACTGACTTCCACTAGACCTTGAGCCTCATTATATTCTCCTTGTAATACATCAGCACACTAAAAGACACATCCACAGGTGCCATGACGGTTCCAAGGCCGACCATAAAAGGCCAAAAAGTGGGCGATGGCTCAATTCCTGGAAATCCCTACCCTTTCTCCAAAATAATTGGAATAATCCTCCCATTCATTAGCCTATGATATTACCCATCCCTATAAAACCTGACAACCGTGTACCCTGGGGACTCTTGTCTTCTGAGATAGCCCACACTCTGTCTATGGAGTATGTATCCCCCTAATAAACCTTCTTTCACTTTACTATGCCTCGCTCTCAATTTTCTTCTTGTGCAAACCCAAGAACCTACACTTGGAGGCCATCCCAGGGACTCACCTGAGACCTGGGATGTGACCATCCTCTCGTGCCCCACTTTCTTTCCTGCAACAGGAAGATTCTGAAAGTGAAGGCCTTATCACAGATCCCAGAAAGAGCTGTTCAGGTCAGTAGGCTCCAGTCTGGATCAGTGGGAATGGAGACCAAGTGTGAAATGGGGTGCTACCTGGGAGCCCCATTCTCATCAACACTTTCGTAGTTATTATAAAAAGCCACTGCACATGGCAGTAGTGCATCTTCTAGTTTGCACCAAGCCACCATGCACAGTGCTGGAACTGCCGCTGGGCCTCTAAACCCCTGACAACACCTGGTGGAGACAGACCACTGCTGGCTGCCTCCACATGAGAATGGGGGTGGGGAGGGACCTCCCTGAGGCAGTGGCTGGCCTTCCCTTACAAGGACCAAAGAGCCCAGGTCTCCTAAGTTCCACGCCTCTGAGTTTACACCATCACACCAACTGCCCATCCCAGACACTGGAGTCCTGACCTCACCTGTAAATAGGAAAGGTTACCTTTCACTCCCACTTTGGCAAGTGGCTCTCTCTCTACCTCCCCTTTGGAGGAATGCCATCAAAGTCTCCCTTGTGTGTTTTTGTTACCACCCCACTTAAAGAGAAAGGAAGAGGGGGTGGGGGAGTAAGAGGGACAAGGTTAAGTCTCTTAAGTTAAAAGGAAATATTTTAAATAAATGTCTTAAACACATATATCCAATTAAGACGTTTTCTCCTAAATTTAATTATATTAAAATTTTTAACTCTAATTTGGAAATTTAAAAGGTAATTACCTAAATCACTAAGCTGTAACACTTGTTAAATATGTCTTTAGAAATGTTTTGTTTCTGAAACAGAATTAGCCAGCCTTCCTTCTGAAGCCATGGTAGCCAGCTGTGAGAACAGACTGGTCTGTCAGAGGCCAGAGCTAACTTCTATACACCAACCCTTTCTTGTTACCAAGTTAGAGATCGGGGTCCTTCTCCAGCAGAGGTGGTCCCAAGTGTGATTCAGCTGATTCGTGCTGTTATCTGAAGTATCTGGTAATTTAATAGGAAATAGAGGGACAGTGCTCTCCTGGGAGGTCTGCTCAGTACATAACAGCTCTAACCTCAAAGCACCTGGAGAGTTCCCAGCATTTTACATACTTTCAAGCTAATCCCTTGGCACAAATATTCAGTGATGTGAATGTATTTCAAAGGCATCCCTGGGGCATAAGACACCACATCTTCCTGGTAAACCCCAGGAATGTGGTTCGTTGAGTATATACTTTTAGATGATTTTACATTTATTAACCCTAAAATGCAATCTTGAAGATTTCAGGCAACTTACAAAAAAGTAAAAATAAAACATTATAGATATCTAAGTATAGAGAAAGTATATATACTTCAAAAAAATAAGTAACATGATATTAGACAAATATGGCTAAGAAACTAAAGTATGTGAACATATACCAAGAATAAATATTCCGCATATGTTATTTTGAAGGTTCAGCTAACCAATATACAGACATAATTTTGCGATTTTGCTTCAACATGCAGAGATATATGTTATTTTTATGGTATTTTTTAAAAGTATTTTAAATTCAGCAGTATCATACAACTATTCATTACTCAGTAAATAAATATAACAAAGATTTTATAATTTTAATTATTTTTAGTGTCATTTTTCACTCAAAAGGATTCTATTTTGGACAATAAATTATAGTCACCCTATACATACATAACCTTCTAATAAATACTTAACAAGTATAATAATAGGAAATAATAAATACAACTTGAATTAATATATCAATATGTCCCTCTAATATCAACTCTACTAAAATTTTGCATTTTCCACCTGTTTTTTCCTTCTTTTTAGCAAATGGTTTTGGTCATTTCTAAGAGTAAGCCTGAGCAGAAGGACATACTTACAGACAGATAAATTATTCACTTCCTTATAGAGTAAAGGTGTTGTGCTTAGAATAAGACCGATATTTCCCCAAGACCATAAGAAATGCTCCAGAGACCCACTTCCTAAAGTAGAACAGATGACTTGTCTGCATAAAGGCTGTGAAGTGTCATGGTCAAGAATATAGAGAAACTTCTAGGTGTATCTTGATCTGCCTATTTGCTAATTGAGTGGATTTAGTATGTAATTTAAATCCCTAAACCTGAGTTTCTTCTTCTCTAACAGAGACAATAATAGTGTCTATCTCAAACTGTTGTTGAAGGATTAAATGAGATATTTGAGATATTGTAAACACTTCTTGAAGATAAAAAGAAATTGATAATTTGACACAAATACAATCTATCTACCAAAAAAGAACATTTTAATCTGCAATTAAGGAAAAGAGAATAAATGATTAAGGATATATCTTTGAAAGAGGTAATAAATTCATTTAAATTTACTCCAAATTATGAATAGTTTATTTTTTTAATTAAGCAAAGTCAATGTTTTATTCAGACTTCTTTAATTTTATCTAATTTTTTCTTTCTTTTTAAATTTTGTTATTGAAGTACAGTTGATTTACAATATCTTGTTAGTTTCACGTGTACAACACAGCAATTCAGTTCCATATATATATATATGTGTGTGTATATATATAATATACAGATCTCTTCCCTTATACAGATCTTATATTATACACATCTCTTCCCTTATAGGTTATTACAAAAGACTGAGTATAGTTCCCTATGCTATACAGTAGGTCCTTGTTGGTTATCTATTTTATATGTAGTAGTGTGCATCTGTTAATCCCAAACTCCTAATTTATTCCTCCCCCTGCCCATGAAGGTTTATTGGGAGAAAGTTGTAGTAGGGAGAAAAAGGGGCATTAGAAGAGTATTGAGCTTTGGGGAAGTCACTGCCTTAGTCTGCTCTTGCTGCCATGACAAATACCACAGACTGGGAGATATTTACATTCTCACAGTATTGAAGACCAGAAGTCCTAGGTCAGGGTACAGCATGCTCAGTTTCTGGTGAGGGCCCTCTTCCTGGCTTGTAGGACAGCAGCCTTCTCCCTGTGTGCCCTCCTGGTCTATATTCAGGGCATGCACGCAGAGAAAGAGCTTTGGTGCTTTTCCTCTTCTTATAAGGTCACTTATGCTGTTGGATCAAGGTCCTTATGACCTCATTTATGCAAAATTACTTCCCAAAGTCCCTATCTCCATATACAGCCACATTTGGGATTAGGACTTTAACTTATGAATTTTGGAAGACACAAACATTCAATCCATAACAGTTACCATAGGGAAATTTTCAAGATACAAGGTAAAATCAATTTCACATATTTAGTACTTGTCTAGATCTGACTAAACATTGAGCAAATACCCTGAAACAGATATAATCTGGTTTCCCTATTGTACTTTTAGAACAACTAAAGATTTTATGGCCAAATTTGGAATACCAAGGTCTAAATATTTACAATACACAGAAAACAAAAATAATGAGCATAGAAGTCACAAAGCCCCCAGAAGAGTATGTTGATGGTATGTGAATATGGACCTTTCTGAAGGCCTTGATACTAAGGACAGGGCCATGGGTCAGCAATGTGGCAGCGGACTAATAGCTAATTAGAAATGCAGGGTCAGAGAAATGTCAAATGGCACAGAAATCATGAGTATCGTTGGGAGAAAGAAAACTTGGTCAAAAATAATGGACAAAGCTTTTGATGTTAACTGGTTTGCAGGACTGGAATTCAGGATGTGTTACTTACAGTTAACTGCTCTTTACATTTTACCAGCATTTTATGCTACTAATCTCAAAAAGTTACAAAAACAAAAAGTCATTAGGCAAAAGTCTGAAACATCAATATTCCAAAATAGAATTATATATTACAGTATTAAAGATGCCAAACTCACTTTAAGAAATTCTTCTTCCCCTTGTCTTTATCTTTTTAGATACATTGATCTCTAGATAAAGAAGCATTCCTGATTCAGGAAGATGGTGTAAGAGTAAGACACGGAGATCACCTTCCTCCCCACAGATACATCAGAAATACATCTACACATGGGACAACTCCTACAGAACACCTACTGAACGCTGACAGAAGACCTCAGACCCCCCAAAAGGCAAGAAACTCCCCACGTACCTGGGTAGGGCAAAAGAAACAAGAATAAACAGAGACAAAAGGATAGGGACGGGACCTGCACGAGTGAGAGGGAGCCGTGAAGGAGGAAAGGTTTTCACACACTAGGAAGCCCCTTCGCAGGCGGAGACTGCGGGTGGTGGAGGGGGAAAGCTTCCCCAGGTGGCGGAGGGCAAAAGTTTCTGGGTGGCGGAGGGGGAAAGCTTCCGGGTGGCGGAGGGGAAAAGCTTCGGAGTAGCGGAGGAGAGCGCAGCAACAGGGGTGTGGAGGGCAAAGCGGAGAGATTCCCGAACAGAGGATCGGTGCCGACCGGCACTCACCAGCCCGAGAGGCTTGTCTGCTCGGTCGCCGGGAGGGGCGGGGCGGGCGGGGCTGGGAGCTGCGGCTCGGGTTTCGGGTTTCAGTCTGAGCGCAGGGAGAGGACTGGAGTTGGCGGCGTGAACACACCCTGAAGGGGTTAGTGCGCCACGGCTGGCCGGGAGGGAGTCCAGGAAAAAGTCTGGAGCTGCCGAAGAGGCAAGAGACTTTTTCTTCCCTCTTTGATTCCTGGTGCGAGAGGAGAGGGGATTCAGAGCGCTGCTTAAAGGAGCTCCAGAGACGGGCACGAGCCGCGGCTAAAAGCGTGGACCCCAGAGACGGGCGTGGAACGCTGGGGCTGCTGCTGCCACTGCCAGGAGGCCTGTGGGCGAGTGCAGGTCACTGTCCACGCCCCCTTTACGAAGAGCCTGTGCTGCCCGCCACTGCCGGGGTCCCGGGATCCAGGAACGGCTTCCTTGGGAGAGCGCACGGCAAGCATCGGGCTGGTGCAACATCACGCCAGCCTCTGCCGCTGCAGGCTCGCCCCGCACACCGTACCCCACCCTCCCCCCAGCCAGAGTGAGCCAGAGCCGCCGAAGCAGCTGCTCCTTTAACCCCGTCCTGTCTGAGCGAAGAACAGATGCCCTCCAGCGACCCACATGCAGAGGCGGGGCCAAATCCAAAGCTGAGACCCGGGAGCTGTGAGAATAAAGAAGAGAAAGGGAAATCCCTCCCAGCAGCCTCAGAAGCAGTGTATTAAAGCTCCACAATCAACTTGATGTATCCTGCATCTGTGGAATACATGAATAGATGACGAATCATCCTAAATTGAGGAGGTGGACTTTGAGAACAAGATTTATCATTTTTTCCCCTTTTCCTCTTTTTTTTTTTTTTTAAGAAGATGTTGGGGGTAAGAGTATATTAATTAATTTATTTTTTGCTGTGTTGCATCTTCGTTTCTGTGTGAGGGCTTTCCCTAGTTGTGGCAAGCGGGGGCCACTCTTCATCGCGCTGCGTGGGCCTCTCACTATTGCGGCCTCTCTTGTTGCGGAGCACAGGCTCCAGATGCACAGCCTCAGTAGTTGTGGCTCACGGGCCTAGTTGCTCCGCGGCATGTGGGATCCTCCCAGGCCAGGGCTCGAACCCGTGTCCCCTGCATTAGCAGACAGATTCTCAACCACTGCGCCACCAGGGAAGCCCCCCCCTTTTCCTCTTTTTACAACAAATTATCCCAAATTGAGGAGGTTGACTTTGAGAGCAAGAGTTACGATTTTTTTTCTCCTTGTTCTCTTTTTGTGAAAGTGTATGTGTAGGCTTCTGTGTGAGATTTTGTCTGTATAGCTTTGCTTCCACCATTCGTCCCAGGGTTCTAACCATCTGTTTTTTTTTAATAATTACTTTTTTATTTTAATAACGCTATTATATTTTATCATACTTTATTCTATTTTACTTTATCTTCTCTCTCTTTTTCCTACCTTCCCTCCTTCCTGCCTCCCTCTTTCCCCCCTCCCTCCTGTCTTTCTTCCTTTCTTTCTTTCTTTCCTTCCTCCCTCCATCCCCCCTCCTTTCTTTCTTTCTTTCTTTCTTCTACTAATTCTTTCTTTCTACTTTTTCTCCCTTTTATTCTGAGCCAGGTGGATGAAAGGCTATTGCTGCTGCAGCCAGGAGTCAGTGCTGTGCCTCTGAGGTGGGAGAGCCAACTTCAGGACACTGGTCCACAAGAGACCTCCCAGCTCCACATAATATCAAATGGCGAAAATCACCCAGAGATCTCCATTTCAACACCAGCACCCAGCTTCACTCAATGACCAGCAAGCTACAGTGTTGGTCACCCTATGCCAAGCAACAAGGAAGACAGGAACACAACCCCACCCATTAGCAGAGAGTCTGCCTAAAAACATAATAAGGCCACAGACACCCCAAAACACACCACCAGACGTGGACTTGTCCACCAGAAAGACAAGATCGAGCCTCATCCACCAGAACACAGGCACTACTCCCCTCCACCAGGAAGCCTACACAACACAATGAAACAACCATAGCCACTGGGGACGGACACCAAAAACAACGGGAACTACGAACCTGAAGCCGACAAAAAGGAGACCCCAAACACAGTAAGATAAGGAAAATGAAAAGACAGGAGAGCACACAGCAGGTGAAGGAGCAAGATAAAAACCCACCAGACCTAACAAATGAAGAGGAAATAGGCAATCTACCTGAAAAAGTATTCAGAATAATGATACTAAAGATGATCCAAAATCTTGGAAATAGAATAGACAAAATGCAAGAAAAAGTTAACAAGGACCTAGAAGAAGTAAAAATGAATCAAGCAATGATTAGAAACACAATAAATGAAATGAAAAATACTCTAGATGGGATCAATATAATGAGGCAGAAGAATGGATAAGTGACGTGGAAGATAAAATATTGGAAATAACTGCTGCAGAGCAGAATAAAGAAAAAAGAATGAAAAGAACTGAGAGGAGTCTCAGAGACCTCTGGGACAACATTAAATGCACCAACATTCGAATTATAGGGGTTCCAGAAGAAGAAGAGAAAAAGAAAGGGACTGAGAAAATATTTGAAGAGATTGTAGTTGAAAACTTCCCTAATATGGGAAAGGAAATACTTAATCAAGTCCAGGAGGCACAGAGAGTCCCATACAGAATAAATCCAAGGAGAAATATGCCAAGACACATATTAATCAAACTGTCAAAAATTAAACACAACGAAAACATATTAAAAGCAGCAAGGCAAAAACAACAAATAACACACAAGGGAATCCCCATCAGGTTAACAGCTGATCTCTCAGCAGAAACTCTACAAGCCAGAAGGGAGTGGCAGGACATATTTAAAGTGATGAAGGAGAAAAACCTGCAACCAAGATTACTCTACCCAGCAAGGATCTCATTCAGATTTGATGGAGAAATTAAAACGTTTACAGACAAGCAAAAGCTGAGAGAGTTCAGCACCACCAAAGCAGCTTTACAACAAACGCTAAAGGAACTTCTCTAGGCAAGAAACACAACAGAAGGAAAATACCTACAATAATGAACCCAAAACACTTAAGGAAATGGGAATAGGAACATACATGTCGATGATTACCTTAAATGTAAATAGACTAAATGCTCCCATCAAAAGACACAGATTGGCTGAATGGATACAGAAACAAGACCCATATATATGCTGTCTACAAGAGACCCACTTCAGACCTAGAGACACATACAGATTGAAAGTATGGGGATGGAAAAAGATATTCCATGCAAATGGAAATCAAAAGAAACATGGAGTAGCTAAGTCTTATATCAGACAAAATAGACTTTAAAATAAAGACTATTAGAAGAGAAAAAGAAGGACACTACCTAATGATCAAGGGATCGATCCAAGAAGAAGATATAACAATTATAAATATTTATGCACCCAACATAGGAGCACCTCAATACATAAGTCAAATACTAACAGCCATAAAAAGGGAAATCGACAGTAACAAACTCATAGTAGGGCACTTCAACAACCCACTTTCACCAATGCACAGATCATCCAAAATGAAAATAAATAAGGAAACACAAGCTTTAAATGATACATTAAACAACATGGACTTAATTGATATTTATAGAACATTCCATCCAAACACAACAGAATACATATTTTTCTCAAGTGCTCATGGAACATTCTCCAGGGTAGGTCATATCTTGGGTCACAAATCAAGCCTAGGTAAATTTAAGAAAATTGAAATTGTATCAAGTGTCTTTTCTGACCACAATGCTATGAGACTAGAAATCAATTACAGGAAAAGTTCTGTAACAACTACAAACACATGGAGGCTAAACAATACACTACTTAATAATGAAGTGATCACTGAAGAAATCAAAGAGGAAATTTAAAAATACCTAGAAACAAATGACAATGGAGACACAACGACCCAAAACCTATGGGACACAGCAAAAGCAGTTCTAAGGGGGAAGTTTATAGCAATACAACCCCACCTTAAGAAACAGGAAACATCTAGAATAAACAACGTGACCCTGCACCTAAAGCAATTAGAGAAAGAAGAACAAAAATCCCCCAAAGTTAGCAGAAGGAAAGAAATCATAAAGATCAGATGAGAAATAAAGGAAAAACAAATGAAGGAAATGATAGCAAAGATCAATAAAACTAAAAGCTGGTTCTTTAAGAAGATAAACAATATTGATAAACCATTAGCCAGACTCATCAAGAAAAAAAAAGAGAAGACTCAAATCAATAGAATTAGAAATGAAAAAGGAGAAGTAACAACTGAGAGTGCAGAAGTACAAAAGATCATGAGAGATTACTACAAGCAACTCTATGCCAATTAAATGGACAACCTGGAAGAAATGGACAAATTATTAGAAATGCACAACCTGCCGTGACTGAATCAGGAAGAAACAGAAAATATGAATAGACCAATCACAAGCACTGAAATTGAAACTGTGATTAAAAATCTTCCAACAAACAAAAGCCCAGGACTGGATGGCTTCACAGGCGAATTGTATCAAACATTTAGAGAAGAGCTAACACCTATCCTTCTCAAACTCTTCCAAAATATAGCAGAGGGTGTAATACTCCCAATCTCATTCTACGAGGCCACCATCACCTTGATACCAAAACCAGGCAAGGATGTCACAAAGAAAGAAAACTACAGGCCAATATCACTGATGAACATAGATGCAAAAATCCTCAACAAAATACTAGCAAACAGAATCCAACAGCACGTTAAAAGGATCATACACCATGATCAAGTGGGGTTTATTCCAGGAATTCAAGGATTCTTCAATATACGTAAATCAATCAACGTGATACACTATATTAACAAATTGAAGGAGAAAAACCATATGATCATCTCAACAGATGCAGGGAAAGCTTTTGACAAAATTCAATACCTATTTATGATAAAAACCCTCCAGAAAGTAGGCATAGAGGGAACTTTCCTCAACATAATAAAGGCCATATATGACAAACCCGCAGCCAACATCATCCTCAATGGTGAAAAACTGAAACCATTTCCACTAAGATCAGAAACAAGACAAGGCTGCCCACTCTCATCACTCTTATTCAACATAGTTTTGGAAGTTTTAGCCACAGCAATCAGAGAAGAAAAGGAAACAGAAGGAATCCAAATTGGAAAAGAAGAAGTAAAGCTGTCACTGTTTGCAGATGACATGATACTATACAAAGAGAATCCTAAAGATGCTACCAGAAATCTACTAGAGCTAATCAATGAATTTGGTAAAGTAGCAGGATACAAAATTAATGCACAGAAATCTCTGGCATTCCTGTATACTAATGATGAAAAATCTGAAAGTGAAATCAAGAAAACACTCCCATTTACCATTGCAACAAAAAGAATAAAATATCTAGGAATATACCTACCTAAGGAGACAAAAGACCTGTATGCAGAAAATTATAAGACACTGATGAAAGAAATTAAAGATGACGCAAATAGATGGAGAGATATACCATGTTCCTGGTTTGGAAGAATCAATATTGTGAAAATGACTCTACTACCCAAAGCAATCTACAGATTCAATGCAATCCCTATCCAACTACCACTGGCATTTTTCACAGAACTAAAACAAAAAATTTCAAAGTTTGTTTGGAAAAACAAAAGACCCCGAATAGCCAAAACAACCTTGAGAACGAAAAACGGAGCTGGAGGAATCAGGCTCCCTGACTTCAGACTATACTACAAAGCTACAGTAATCAAGACAGTGTGGTACTGGCACAAAAACAGAAAGCTAGATCAATGGAACAGGATAGAAAGCCCAGAGATAAACCCACGCACATATGGTCAACTTCTCTTTGATAAAGGAGGCAGGAATGTACAGTGGAGAAAGGGCAGCCTCTTCAATAAGTGGTGCTGGGAAAACTGGACAGGGACATGTAAAAGTATGAGATTAGATCACTCCCTAATACCATACACAAAAATAAGCTCAAAAAGGATTAAAGACCTACATGTAAGGCCAGAAACTATCAAACTCTTAGAGGAACACATAGGCAGAACACTCTATGACATAAATCACAGCAAGATCCTTTTGGACCCACCTCCTAGAGAAATGGAAATAAAAACAAAAATAAACAAATGGGACCTAATGAAACTTCAAAGCTTTTGCCCAGCAAAGGAAACCATAAAAAAGACCAAAAGACAACCCTCAGAATGGGAGAAAATATTTGCAAATGAAGCAACTGACAAAGGCCAAAATTTATAAACAGCTCATGCAGCTCAATAGCAAAAAAACAAACAACCCAATCCAGAAATGGGCAGAAGACCTAAATAGACATTTCTCCAAAGAAGATATACAGACTGCCAACAAACACATGAAAGAATGCTCAACATGATTAATCATTAGAGAAATGCAAATCAAAAGTACAATGAGATATCATCTCACACCAGTCAGAATGGCCATCATCAAAAAATCTAGAAACAATAAATGCTGGAGAGGGTGTGGAGAAAAGGGAACACTCTTGCACTGCTGGTGGGAATGTGAATTGGTACAGCCTCTATGGAGAACAGTATGGAGGTTCCTTAAAAAACTACAAATAGAACTACCATATGACCCAGCAATCCACTACTAGGCATATACCCTGAGAAAACCATAATTCTAAAAGAGACATGTACCAAAATGTTCGTTTCAGCTCTATTCACAATAGCCCAGAGATAGAAACAACCTAAGTGTCCATCATCGGATGAATGGATAAAGAAGATGTGGCACATATATACAATGGAATATTACTCAGCCATAAAAAGAAATGAAATTGAGCTATTTGTAATGAGGTGGATAGACCTAGAGTCTGTCTTACAGAGTGAAGTAAGTCAGAAAGAGAAAGACAAATACCGTATGCTAACACATATATATGGAATTTAAGAAAAAAAATGTCATGAAGAACCTAGGGGTAAAACAGGAATAAAGACACAGACCTACTTGAGAATGGACTTGAGGATATGGTGAGGGTGAAAGTAAGCTGTTACAAAGCGAGAGAGAGTCATGGACATATATGCTCTACCAAACGTAAGGTAGATATAGTGGGAAGCAGCCACATAGCACAGGGAGATCAGCTCTGTGCTTTGTGACCGCCTGGAGGGGTGGGATAGGGAGGGTGGGAGGGAGGGAGACGCAAGAGGGAAGGGATATTGGAACAGATGTATATGTATGACTGACTCACTTTGTTATAAAGCAGAAACTAATTTTTTAACAATGACCTATATGGAAAAAGAAACTAAAAAAGAGTAAATATATGTATAACTGATTCACTTTGTTGTACAGCAGAAAGCAACACGACATTGTAAATCAACTATACTCCAATAAAGACTTTTTAAAAAAAAAGCATTCCTTTAAATTTTAGCTATTCCTTTAGTTTCCTCTAGTTTGTTTAACTTTATTGAAGAATAATTGACACATATAATTGTGTATATTTAAATTGTACAATGTGTTGATTTGATATACATATACATTGTAGAGTGATTAACCAAGATCAGGAAAATTTATACATTTTTCATTTCACATAGTTACATAGTTAACTCTTCTTTGGTGTGAGAATGCTTAAGATCTACTCTCAGCAACTTTCAGTATACAATGTCATATTATTAACTAGTCACTGTGCTGTACATTAGATCCTCAGAACTTATTATTCTTATAAGTGAAAATTTGTACTCTTTGACCTACATCACCCATTTCCCCCCTCCCTCCAGCCCTTTACAATCACCATTCCATTCCCTATTTCTATGAAATCAGCTTTTTTTTATTTTAAGATTCCACATACAGGTTATACCATACAGCATTTGTCTTTCTCTGTCTGGCTTATTTCACTTAGCATAATGTTCTCCACATTCATGTATATTATTACAAATGTCAGGATTTCCTTCTTTTATTGCTGAATAATAGTCCACTGTATGTATATATATTTATATACGTATATATCTCATTTTCTTTTTTATATGATAAACTTGACACGTCACATTTTATAAATTTAAAGTGTGTAAAGTGTTACTTTGGCACACTTATATACTGTAATATGTATTGCCATTGGAGCAGTATTTGTCATATTACAGCATTATAGTACAATATTATTGTCAACATTTATTATACTGTGCATTAAATCTCTATGGTTTATTTAACTATTCATTACAAATTTGTACCCTTAAACACCATTAATCTTACCCCTCCACTCCCATCCTCTGGTAACCACCATCTTAGTCTCTGTTTTTCACAGGTTTGAGTTTTTTAGATTCCACATATAAGTGATATCATACAGTACCTACTTTCTCTACCTGACTTATCTCGTTCAGCGCAACACGTTCAAGGTCCTTTATGTTGGTCACAAATAGCAAGATAGCCTCCTTTCTCATAGCTGAACAACATTCCATTGTGGATACCACATCTTTTTTACCTATTCCTTTGTTGATGGGCATTTGGGTTGTTTCTATATCTTGGCTATTATGAATAATGCTGTGATAGATATCAGTGTGCACATATCATGTTGAAATCCAGTTTCATGTCCTCTGGGTATATACCCAGAAGTAGAATTGCTTGATCATATGGTAGATCTATTTTTAGTTTTTTGAGGGACCTCCATGTTGTTTTCCACAGTGGCTGCACCAATTTACCTTCCCACCAACAGTGTATAAGTGTTCCCTTCTTACCACGTCCTCGTCAGCATTTATTCTCTCTTGTCTTCCTGATAATTGCCATTCTGACAGGTGTGAGGTGATATTTTGTGGTTTTCATTTGCATCTTCCTGATGATTAGTGATGTTGAGCAGCTTTTCATGTGCCCATTGGCCATTTTGAGGTCCTCTTTGGAAAAATGTCTATTAAGTTCTTCTGCCCATTTTTAAATCTGGTTATTTGGGGATTTTTCTTAGTCATATTAATTCTTTATATATTTTGGACATTAACCCCTTACATGATATATGGTTTGCAAAAACTTTCTCCAATTCTGTAGTCTATTATTTTATTTTGTTGATTGTTTATTTTGCTGTGCAGAAGCCATTAAGTTTGATATGGTCACATTTGCTGATTTTTTTCTTTTGCTGTTTGTGCTTTTGGCATCATGTCCAAAAAATCATTGCTGAGACCAACATTGAAGAACTTCTTCCCTACATTTTTTTCTGGCAGTTTTATGGCATCAGGTCCTATATTTAAGTCTTTGACCCATTTTCAGTTAATTTTTGTGAGTGGTGTGAGATAAGGGGTCCAATTTCATTGTTCTGCATGTTTTTCTCCAGTTTTTCCAGTGCCATTTGTGATGAGACCATTCTTTCCCTACTGGGTGTTTGTGGCTCCCTTGTCAAATGTTAGTTGACCTTATATGCCAAGATATAATTCTGAGCTTTCTCTCTTGTTCCATGGATCTACATGTCTATTTTTGTGCCAGTAACATTGGTTTTATTACTATGCCTTTGTAGTACAGTTTGAAATCAGGAAGTATGATACCTCCAACTTTCTTTATTCTCAGGACTGTTTTAGCTGTTCGGGGTCTTTTTTGCTTCCACACAATTTTGGGATTGTTTCTTCTATTTATGGGAATAATGCCTTTGGTATTTCTATGGAGACTGCATTGAATCTGTAGACGGCTTGGATAGTATGGCCATTTTAACAATATTTATTCTCCTGATCCATGAATATGGGATGCCCTTCCATTTGTTTGTATAGTCTTTAATTTTTTTCAGTAAATTCTTAGAGTTTTCATTGTACAGAACTTTCACTTCCTTGGTTAAATTTATTTATACATATTTTACTTTTTTGATGCCCTTGTAATTGGGATAATTTTTGTTATTTCCTTTTTTGATGCTTCATCATTTGTGTAAAGAAATGTCACTGGTTTCTGTAAGTTGATTTTGTAACCTGCCACCTACTGAAATCATTAATTAATTCCAACAGTTTTTTGATTGACTCTTTGGGGTTTTCTTTTTTTTTTTTTTTGCTGTATGCGGGCCTCTCACTGTTGTGGCCTCTCCCGTTGCGGAGCACAGGCTCTGGACGCGCAGGCCCAGCGGCCATGGCTCACGGGCCCAGCCGCTCCGCGGCATATGGGATCCTCCCAGACCAGGGCACGAACCCGCATCCCCTGCATCGGCAGGCGGACTCTCAACCACTGCACCACCAGGGAGGCCCTCTTTGGGGTTTTCTATGCATAAGATCATATTGTCGGTAAATAATGACAATTTTGCTTCTTCTTTCCTGATTTAGATGCCTTTTATTTCTTTGTCTTGCCTAATTGCTCTGGCTAGGACTTCCAATACTAAAATGAATAAGAGTGGTGAGAGTGGTGAGAGTGGGCAACCTTATCTCCTTCCTGTTAAAGGTTTTTATTATGAGAGGATGTTGTATTTTGTCAAATGCTTTTTCTATATCTGTTAAAATAATCATGTGATTTTTATCTTTTATTTTATCGATGTGATAAATGACATTTATTGACTTGTGTATGTTGAACCATCATTGCATCCCAGGGTAAATCCAACTTGGTCGTGGTGTGTAATCCTTTTAATGTGTTCTTGAATTCAGTTTGCTAATATTTTGTTGAGAATATTTTTGCATCTATATTCATCAGGGATATTGGTTTGCAGTTTTCTTTTCTTTTGGTATCCTTATCTGGTTTTTGTGTCAAGAGAATGTTGGCTTTGTATAAAGAGTTTGGAAGTGTTCCTTCTCCCTCTATATGTTGGAAGAATTTGAGGAGAATTGATATTAATTCTTCTTTGAATGTTTGGTAGAACTCACCAGTGAAGCCAGCTGGACCCAGAGTTTTCTGTGTTGGAATTTTTTTCATTACTGATTCAATCTCTTGACTTGTAATTTGTCTATTCAAATTTTCTATCTCTTCTTGAGTCAGTCTTACACCACATTTTCTTTAACCATTCATAGTCAAAATACATTTAGGTTGTCTCCATATCTTGGCTATGGAGCAATGCTGCAGTGAACATGGGTGTGCAGATATCTCTTCAAGATACTCATTTTGTTTCCTTCAGATATACACCCAGAAGTGGGATTACTGGATTAGGTGGTGGGTCAATATTTGATTTTTTGAGGAACCTTCATACTGTTTTCCATAATACCTGTACCAATCTACATTTGTACCAACAGTGCACAAATGTTCCCTTTTCTCCACATCCTCATCATCACTTGCTGTCTCTTTGTGATGACAGCCATTCTAAAGGTGAGAGATGATATCTCATTGTGGTTTTGATTTGCATTTCCCTGATGATTAGTGATGTTGAACACTTTTTCATATACTCTGGTTTTTCTTCTAATTACATAAATCTTTTGCCTCTTTTCTTTTTTTCCTTATTCTTTTAAAAATTAAATTCCAATAAAATTTAATGTATGCAATCATTTAAAAAATAAGATGTAACATTAATTTATGTATAACTGAGAAAGAGAAAACTGCCAACTAATGGCAGAGTGCTTTCTAATAACTCAGAATTTCTATTTTATATTTACTGAAAAAGGTTTTTTTAGTAAGTTTTTATTATAAATCACCCTTGTACATACATAAGAAGAAAAATATAAGCAAAATGAATTGATTAATGTGTTCCTAAACTTCTTCATCTTCAGATGCTAACTCTTCTGAATAATTTTAGCTATAATATTTGTTGATATCCTCATGTTTCCACACAATATTGTCCTTTGTGCCATCATAAACATTTGTCATACAGTGTTTCATAAAAGTGCTTCATTATTATCTCTTGGAATTTTTTCAAACCCCTGTACCCTTATGCAAGTTCTGATGCTCTCACCTTCTTGATTCTAACAAATAACAACTGGGACTCATGTGCCTTCCTCAAAAGTTCTTAAAAGATTTGGTGACTGAACAGTGCAGCTGACTGGTCATGTCATCAAGAAAAAGAACAAGCTGTATGCATGTGATCGATGTTTTGGGTGGCAAACAG
This sequence comes from Mesoplodon mirus, assembly GCF_964341445.2. Taxonomy (NCBI): domain Eukaryota; kingdom Metazoa; phylum Chordata; class Mammalia; order Artiodactyla; family Ziphiidae; genus Mesoplodon; species Mesoplodon mirus. Next base: position 32,565,240 of record NC_138985.1, on the reverse strand, counting down.
GCACTGTAAGATCCATCAACAGCAAGACACAAACTGATTTTAGACATGCAAACATATTAAAAAATGAGTATCTTGTAGAACTTATTTCTCTCTTCTTTTTCTTATAGTTTTTCCTTTCTTCTCTCTTCCCTCCTCCTCTCCTTCCTCACTCTTTTCTCCCTTTCTTCCCTACTCTTTTGCTTCCTTTTTTTTCTTTTTTACTCATTTTTTTCATTCTAAATCTTATCTCCCTCTTACCTTAACTTTGAAGGAAAATCAGCTCAATGAGAAAAACAAAGAAGTAGTGGTTCAAAAGGAAAATAGGCACAGATTTTAAAAGTTGCTTTGGGGGCTTCCCTGGTGGTGCAGTGGTTGAGAGTCTGCCTGCCGATGCAGGGGACGCGGGTTCATGCCCCAGTCTGGGAAGATCCCACATGCAAAAAAGTTGCTTTGTATTTTTATCGAATGGTAGCTTTGAGAACTCAATAATACAGAAAACACAGCAAGCCTCCTGTTCCAGGGTAATATTGCTGAACTTGTAAGTCTTTTAGAACAGTTGTAAATTATGTTATTTAAAATCTGTAGGGACTCATGAATGCATGATAGGAGAGAAATGTTATCCAAATAGCCATTCCCTCAAATAGGGGGTACCTGAGTTTATTTCCTCATTTTTATAATTTTGGGAAGTTACACATTGTGGCCATATTATTAGATAAAACTTGAGAAATTGTTTGTGCATATGCTGTTCGACATAATGAAAGACTGGAGCATTTTAAAATTCAGCCATAAAAAAAAAAAAAGACAGTTTTTCATTTCCTTATTGGATAGCCCAGCTCTGTATCCTCTGGGTATACTAAAAGTCTCTGTCCTTGTAAATTTTCTGCATACACAAATGGAATCATGATACAAATACATAGATGACAAGGAGCTTAAAATCTGACTTAATATGCAGTTTGATTTCTTTCTATTAAAAAGAGATATATTGACATCTTAGGAATTACACAACCTGTAGTAATTATAAGATGGACAGTGCTTAAGGTAAGATTTCTAATTTGACTTTTTAAACATTTAATGCACAAATTAAAATTTAAATATTGTATATTAAAGTTCTTTAAAGTAGATGCCATGCTTGGTATTTCACATGTGGGATAAAAGTATATAAAATGAAAAGTGAATTTCAGTTGTTTTTATTTTTGTGTGTATGCTTGTGTGCGTGCGTATCAATGGCTGAACATGTATTCATTTATGTAGCCACGAAAGTTGACACTGGCTCCATGCTCTGTCCTGTGACATGGTTGGTCTCTTTAATCAATGGTGAATTTGGGCTTCAGTGGTTGTATTAACTCTCTCCTTTTAATAAAGAAATGTCCTACAAATTAAATAATGAAAATGATTTAATTCTGGTGTACACAGAATGTTCTCAACCACAAGAAAAAACTCATCAGAAAAGCATAATACCTAATAACTAAACCCACACATAATGAATCTGGAAATCCAATGAAGCAGTAACTTTCAGTCTAGATGTACTGCTGGTGTCTGTCACCACAGAAGATGCATAGCTGTGATTTTTTTAAATGACCCAGATGTTAGCTCAAGGAGGAAACAAATTAGGAATTAGGAACAAAAATTAAGTGATATAATAATGACAGACCACAAGTTATAATATTTTTCTAGAGGAAATCTGTATATTGTCCATGCCTTGCAGCCTGTGTTAGATGTAATTGTGTGTAAGAACACGGACAGACCTAGGTGAAGAGCCTGGTTACAGCATTAGTAAACCTATCACTTAGTCTCTTTCAACTTCAGTTTTGTTGTCTATAAAATGGGAATATTCGTGCTTATTATTAAGAATGTTGTGAAGCTTGAGTGAGTCAATGTATGTAAATCCATAGTATCTGGTATGTTCAGAAATAGCAGCTATTACTAGTAGTAGTAAAACTAATATTTGTATTGAAATAAATATAACAATTTATTTCAGGGAGTAGGTAAGGGATGATTATTATGGGTCTAGCATATTCTTGTTATTCTTGTTAAAAAAAAAGCTAGAATTCCTTCTTTTGGGGGTCCAGTTTAAGCCTTAGAGATCTACCGCATCATGACAGCAGGGACCAGTATAATTCAATACTGCACAGAGTTTTACCACAAAATTTTTAGTTTGAAAATGTTAAAATATGGTCTTCAATGCTCTTACCACCACCAAAGCCCATATTGCATAATGAAGGAAGAACAGAGGAAGAAGGGAGAGATTTTAGTTGTGTTGTTTTTTTGTAATGTGCATGGTTTACGACACTGATAATTTATCATCATGTCATTACTACTCACATCTTACAATGTTTTATTCTCAAAAGTACTCTCTCAAATTTATAAATAGTGAACCAGGAATGTCCAGATCCCTAAGAAGAGGACCATAATGATACAGGATGTAAGGAGGTATTCTAAAATAATTATCTGGAAATACAAAGATTATGCAAGAAAAGTTAATGTGCAAATAGACAGTTATTCAAAACTAGTCTTCTGGAAAAAAAAAAGTGCAAGATCTTTGGTTTACCTTCCAAAGAGGGTGTTTTTTTAAAAATCCTTTACCTTTCAAATTAACTCTTTATTTTAATGTACCCCACTTTTTAAATACCCCCTTTAAGACACCACAAAAAAGATGTCTAGGTGCAGAAATATGTTTCTGCTCCAAAGGACCATACAGTCCCTGAATTAGTCAGCTTTTGCTGCAGTTAACATACAATCCCCAAATCCCAGTCCTTAGCACAAGCATTTACTTCTTACTCATGTTTGAAGGCAGTGGCTTGTTCTGAGAGGTTGATCACATTTCTTCTTATTCCAGCACCAGGCAGAATGAGCTGCCCTACCTGGAATGTGATGTTTCCCTAGCAGAGAGCAAGGGCACAGGAATGCTCACTGAGCCCCACAATGGCACTTGAAGCCTCTAAGCAGGTGTGGTCTCTATCAGGTCCACTCACAGTCCACTTTATTTTGTGCTTCAATCCAAGCCCAACATGAATTCTTTGGAAAGTAGACTCCTCCTAGTGTGGGAGGGGAGAATGAATATTTGTGAAAAGTAAAACAGTACACTCTAGGCCCTTTGGTGACACATTATATATGTGAATGAAACAATACAAACCAAATAGCCAAAATTAGTAAGAAAAAACAAACACGTAACTAGAATTTCAAAATAAGAAACTAACAATGTAGGCTAAAACTACCTAGGAAGTTTCACCAAAAAAAGAACTCAATATTTTGGAAATAGATGAATCATCTCTTAGCCTCCAATCCTATCAGTCCCTAAATTATGTCAATTCAATGTATATAAAATCTTGCAAATCTTCCATTTCTTCCCTATCCTTATTGTCACTCTGTGGCTCTTCTCTTGGCTGATCTATTAGAATAGTTTTCCTAAGGTCTCTGTTCAGGTCTCTCTCTAATTCATCATCCTATTATTGCCTTGTCTATCCATTTAAAATTTTGAAAATGTCACTCACCTACCCAAAATTCTTCAATATATCCCAATTATTTACTGGATAAAATCTAAAATATCTTGCAGCAAAGTGCTTGATGCATTGGCCCCTGCCAACCTATATAGGCTTGCTTTCTCCCTTCCTGGGATTCCACACACATTTTCCACCCCAGGGTGCCCTGAGCTATTTGCGCTTCCTGACTTCAATGCTCCTGGCCTCTTTAACCCACACAAAGATTATCCATGATGCTTGATTACAATGACCTGCTCCTACTTTTGCATGAATGAACTCTGTTTCTTTTTCAGGTCTCAACTCTGATAACACCTACCCTCTGGAGTTTGACATGATTCTCTGAGAAAAATTAAGAGCTTCTTTTTCTATTTTCCCACTGAATTCTGTGCATATCATTTCAATACAGTTTTCCTCTTCTCTCTTCTTACTCAGAAAATCAATTTTATCAGAGTCCCAGATGGATTGCCAAAACCAATTTGTAATTTAAAATTCAAATTTGAATTGTTAGGCAAAGTAGACACTTGTGTCAGTTCAACTAGTATATACTCCCCAAAACAAAGTAAATTTTTATGAGGTTGTTCTATAAACAGCCTCAACAGGCGGAGTTAAATTATATGATTAAAGTTAGTATTATTAGTCTCTGATAGTTTTGCACACCTCTCTAAACAGAAATCTTATTGCAAGGCTGGCTGAATACATTATTTAACCTGGAAGGTTATTTTATCCTTCCAGGAAAAATCAAAGGGTTTAGATGGCCATGATCGACTTCTGTCTCTGTAATACTCTTTGTCAGTCTTCCATGATTTAACAACTTCCATTTTTATTGACATATCTTTTCTTTAGCTGACAGACATGTTCTATTGACTTTTCTTTAGCTGTCAGACATGTGCTACTGGCTTTGCCTATGAATATGTATAAGTTTCTAAATTCATCATTCAGTAGCCAATATTATTTCCAAGTAAAATACACACAGGAGAGAGTGAATAACTTATCTCTTTCTGTAGCTTTAGCCCACTAGTTCTCTTCTAATCCATGAAGCTACATATAATAGTCACTTTTTTTTTTCCCTTGATACCCTTGTCAAGCATTTGAATGTTCTGCTTACTCTCTTGGGCCAGTCTCAACATCCCCCTTCCGTTTTTTTAATTGCAAGATTTCAGGTCTCCTTACCACCCTTATATGTTCTCCAGTCCTCTGCATACTTCTTAGAAAATAGTATTAAGGATGAGTGACATCATCAAAGTGTGAAAAAGAGCAGGATTACCTATGTCCATCCCACTCCTCCCTTTATCCACTTAATCGGCCATTCGACGAGCTAGTCAGTATTTGTGGTCTTCTGCTGTGCACGGACAAATTACGGCTAAATGAGAAGTCGGGATTTAGATGATTCGGATGTGCGAATGTGCTGCATATATTTGCTCTAAGAGCGTTAGTCTCTGCTAACTTGTCCCAGGGTGAGAGACCAAAAGATCTTGTAAGAGGAGGTAATATTGAGTTGTTTTCTGAAAGACAACAAAGAGTTTACAAATTGAAGAAAATCATTAGAAATGGAAAGCACAGGCAAAGGACTGTGGTGCCAGGTATAATCAGGAAAAGCAGAGAGTCCAAAGGACAGGAAGGCAGAATGTATGGAGGGCCAACAAGACATCAGAGTAGAAAGGTAATCCTGAGAGCAGGAGCTCATGATAAAGGGGCCTGTGGCAGTTCACACAACTGGAGCCAACAGAGAGGCTTTCCTGGGACGTAAGCCGGGACGTGTCGTGTCCTTTTGGTGTATAAACTATCGAGGGAATAAATCCAATGTGTGTAACAAGAAGACAGGGAAAATTCGGTAACGGCCAGTGGAGACTCATCAGAGGGGTCCTGGAATGGCTCCAGGTAGGCCTGATGAGGGCACAGACTCAGGCAGGATTTGCAGTTAGTTGGGGGCAGAATTTTCTGAACTTAGGGGCTGAATTCCTGTGAGTGTGAGAGGAAGTGTTCAGTGAAAATTCTGTTTCTGCCTTGAGTAACTGAAAGACTGCAGAGGCCAAGAGTGGACACAGGAAACTCACGGGGAGAAGCAGCCTGAGATGAGAGAAGTTCAGTTTTAGGCAAAAAGAGAGAAAGTCACACGAAAAAACATCAAGTATATTTTAGAAGATAATTTTAAAGGCAGTTTTAATAATCTCTAAAATAAATGCATCACTAGAATAAAATGTGGGAAGCACCAAGTGCATACAATGAGATAACTTATGAAAATGTAGGTCTCATTATTTAGACCTTATGTATGGCATAGAATGAGTATCAAGCACTTCAAATATATAAATTTCATTTCTATTCCTACAAGTTAAGAGTCTTCTTATAAATGTTTAAGTTTGGATATGTTTATACAGATTTTGCTCTAAGTAGGTTTCCTCTCAATCATGACTAATTTGAGGAAAAATAATATTTAAACATATTAATAATTAGGAGCCCTGTAGGGTTTTTTTAATATATATATAAGGGAACTGAATTAATGAGGTTCCAACATATTTGATAAGCATCCTTGAGTGTCCTGGTTTCAATTGCCTCTTCTTTAATAAGTGTTGCTTCTTTTAGACTCTCCAGTTTTCTATAATTTCAATTACTTAACTCAGTGAATGAATAAAGTGTTATCTTGTCATTTCCAACTCAGGTTACACACAGAGATTTTTAATAGGGCTCCTTCAGTAAAATGATCCTGTCAGCTTCTGTTCTCAGATAATAATGTAAACAAAATAATTGATAATTTTATATCCATTATAATCTTGACATGAATGGGGGGGGAAGACTGCCTCTAGGGATAAGGGAATCACAAAATAGAAGATGGCAGATATGACAGAGGGAGAACATTGCCGCCGTTGGAGAAGCAGCTGCAGCCAGGCTCCTGGGTGTGAGTCTGCGAGTTGACCCTCAGGACTGGACAGACCCTCAGCCCAAACTCTCAGCTCCAGATCCTGAGCAACAGGACAGTGGGTACCCAGAGATTTCTTTTTATTTTTTAATTGATGGATAGTTGATTTACAATGCATGTTAGTTTCAGGTGTACAACAAAGTGATTCAGTTATACATATAGTTATATATATATATATTTATATCTGAGTAGTGGATGACTAGAAGACAACACAAACTTTCTAAGACATTTTCGAAGCTTCCCCAGGACTGTCCCCGAGAACTGTGGCCTCCTGTGCCCATCAGAACCAAGCTGTGTGCTGAGCGCCTCCCCGGGGCAGCGAAAGTCCGGCCTCCATCTGGGGCAGAATTCTCATCTTCCCCAAGCAGGAGCCACTTCTTCAGTGTAGATGTTTACCCTCCAAGAAAATGCTTCTCTTTTCTTTGATATGTGGTTCTTCGTGAGCCTCACCAGGGACTTGGTCCCTCAGGCCAGGGAGCTGGCATCCTGCTTTGCTCCCAAACTCACTGTCCATTCCTCTTACTTGACCTGCAAGGTTGCAATTAACACCTCTCTTTTTCACACCTGTCAGATTTCTGTCTAGTTCTGTTCCATCAGCTAAATATGGGGGAGTCTCAGCAGCCCTTCCAGGGCCAGAGTTCACACACCGTTCTGCCTGCATCTGGTGCAACTGTGTCAGGCAGTGGTCCCTCTCCATCAACAGAAGGCCCTACCAGACCTTGTCTGTCGGGGAATGAGTACTAACTCTTGGAGAAGGGAGGCTTGGATGTGTGCCCTGGGGAGCCCTCCAGGTCAGGGCTGCACACAGGGTGTGCCCTGCATTTACACACCCTCCCCCCAGACAACCTGGCTTCATTCGGCCTCAGGGGAGTCAGAATCTCAGCACTGGAAGGTCCTGGTACTTCTGCTCTCCTGCGTCCCAGGCATCCTTCAGGGGCACTGCCCTGTTAGAGCTGCACACTTCCCTTTCACACCAGGGTGGCCACTGGCTCTCTGTGGTCATTGGTCCCCATCCATCAGCATCAACATCATCTGGGCACTTGGGAAAGTTCTCAGACCCCTGAGTTTAAAGCCCTGCAGGTGATTCTGATACACACTCAAGTGTGGGAACCAGGAAATGAGAGTGGAGGTTCACAAAGTCTTTAGAAAAACAAATGAAAGGACCTCAGGCTCACCCACTGAATTAGAACCTCTAGGGATAAAGACCAGGAAAGTGAGGCACAGCAAGCTCTTCAGTGGTTCTATGCCCAAGAAGGAACCACTGCTCTATGTCGCTGGGTCCTGGTGGTAACTCTCCCCACAGCCCTAGGTCTTGTCCCTGGTCTGCCCCATGCAGGGAATATTTCAACTGTAATTCTGTGTGTGGCCACCTGCTATGATACATAAAAAGAGCGGCCTCTGTCCTGCCTGGGCCCGGAAGCTATGTGGAAGGCCAGATGGACAAAACTTGAACATTGTGTCCCTGCCGACTCTGGGTTAGTGGTGGCATACCCAACGCTGATGCTGATATTCTGCTCTTATTACCACGAAAAAAGGAAACTGTGGAAAACATCCAGAGGTTTCCAGATCACCCACATAGGCAGAGTATTTTTGTTTGTATTTTGGTTTCATTTCTTTTCCAGCCCAATTGCAGTGTAAAGAGCTCTCCTAATGCCTGTTGTTGAAATGCACCCAGCCCCCCGTCTCTCCCTTTGAAAGCACACTACGGTGTTTCCCCTTGCACAAGGCCGCATACCGTGGCCCATTCTCAGAATCCTGTTTTCTCTTCTGTTATTGCTAAGCCAACAGTTCTTCAATGAAGGAGTTTCAGCTTTTCTCCGCGTACCAACTGCGCGGGCATTGATCACAGGCCGGGGAGCACTGAGTAACTCTACCTTTGTGCTTCCCTGCTGAGTCTCTGGTCTGCAACTCTGAACATTTCAGCGACATCTTCCAGCCGCATCTCAAAACACTTCTCTCCAGTCACATGTGCTGCAGCTCTGAGATATCTCTAGGTTCACCTGTGAGCCGATGTGGGAAAAAGCTCAGTATCCACAGAGGGAGCAGGAAAGGGACCTTTGAGCAATCCAGGCTTACTTCTCTTGACCCTCATTCTACCTGTAGAAAGAGGTTTCTTTTGTCTGTTTGCTTGCTTGCTTGCTTTGTTTTGTTTTTTAAGATATCAGTTGAGGCTGGCTTGTACACCAATCTCCTGCTCCCACTTTGTCCCTTTAGAGCATTTCAATATCCGTTGCCTTATAGAGTAATAGAGGCCCTTAGCAGCAGTGAATTCCAACTCACCAAGCACTGCACATATTTGTATTTTTTCTTTAACACCAAAGAATACTTTCCAAGCCATAGTTTATTCCCTTGCAACAGATGTCATCTTTTTTGGACAATCCTTGTGATAAAAAACAGGTTCTGTCTGAAATCTGCCTGCTTTTCAGGACTAAAGTCAGGGAGATATACCAGGAATTACACCTTGGCTCATGTGTCTAGAAGCTAGAAGAAAAAATCAGGCTACTTCTTCCTTGAAAATTAAGGTTTTAACCATTTCTAATCAATAAAATTTGCGATTGGCCCACCAGTGGCTCCCTCTCCTTCTAGATATCAGCTAAGCATAATCACTCATATTTTCATGTCTGAAATTTTTAATTGGACTACACAATGAGGAAGCAGTTTAAAAATAACCAGGGAAGGCTTCCCTGGTGGCGCAGTGGTTGAGAGTCTGCCTGCCGATGCAGGGGACACAGGTTCATGTCCCGGTCTGGGAAGATCCCACATGCCGCGGAGCGGCTGGGCCCGTGAGCCATGGCTGTTGAGCCTGCGCATCTGGAGCCTGTGCTCCGCAACAGGAAAGGCCACAACAGTGGGAGGCCTGCATACCGCAAAATAAAAATAAAAATAACCAGGGAGAAATATGGCTATTTAATGAAACATAGAAGTTGAAAATATTTGCTGCCTCACACTTTGTGACTGTTGAGGTTTACCCCTTTGTGGGAAAGGAAGAAGGATATTTATTGTCCAATATGCACAGTTGTAGCATTTTTATTATTCTAACTATACCCTGCTCATTTACTCTTTCTTGCAAAAATGCTAATTTCCCCTTTTGCAGATGGTATATTATGATTATATTTATCTAAATATAGATGGAACTTCCACAGAAGAAGATCTAAAGAAATGCAAAGAATAATTCAGTGTTCCTCAGTGGAACAATACAAGTAGCATATTTCTTTTGGGTAAGTGCATGCTTATGTCAAAATATTCTTGCATATTTGAGGAATAAAAATATCCTCAAAATAAAAATATCCTAATTGACTCAACTATACAATAGTCCCAAAATAGTTTGACTATGATGAAATAGATTTAGTACTGCACCTCACATACTGTAAGTATTCAATGAACATTTGAAGGAATAAATGAATGTATCAATTAAAATGTTTAATCAACAGTTCCCTCTTTTGTACTTAAAATGGGAGGTGGTTCAACAATATTAAGACACTAATTCTGACACTTTCTGATCCCCTGGTTAGTAAGCTAATTATCAGTCCTGGTAAATTGCCAGTCAAAGCACAGCCTGTTTGTAGAGAAGATTGAAACTGTCATAAAATGTGTACTTGGGACACAGTCTGCCCAGGTTTGGAGGCATTAGATTGCTGAGTTCTTGGTGAGCTGAGAATCCAGGAAGGCTAGTCATGAACAAAATATGTTTGTAAGATAATGTTTTCATAAAAAGAATCCTTTTTTATGTTCCTTTTATTTTTAATATGGGAAGCAATTATTGTCTCATTAAAACCAAGAATATTTTACAATTAGTATTACCCCAAATTGAATAAATTTGGGGGAGTAATTAGAAGGATTACCACTAAATGACACATTGAAGATGGTAACAAGGGGCATGAGGGGAGAAGATAGATAAATCACTCCATCATGAAGATATCCCTAATCTAGGAATATATTAAGTAAATATATAAATAAATAAATAAGATTATTTGACCCTCGGTAGAAAATTTAGTTAGGAATTAAATTTTATCTCAATTAAATACTTCAAAACATTTTCATTGAATTGAGAATGAATAGTCATATATATTATAGCTTGAGAGGGTAGAGATGTTCTTTCACCACATTCCACCCCGGTGCCCAGTCAGACCCCCTCCTAGAGGTAGCAGCAGTGGCAATGATGATGCCCAGGGACAACTGGTGATGTCCTTCTAACGCCTCTGAATGGGCATCCCTTCTCCAGGGCAGCTGGGCTGTGCCCACACCTCCGTCATCACCTTTTGCCCTGGGAAAGGCTGAAGAGAGGACACAAGACCCCTGGCTGTTTCTGAACCAGAAGGAGTCACTTAAGGGGCCTTTACAGCCTCAACACTGACCAGTAGGGGCAGGTAATCTACCCCTTCTTAGATAATGTCCTACATTTACTTTTTAATTACAGTGGCTACCTTTTTGCAAGAAATTTCTCTTCTCTTCTCTTTTGGCCCCAAATCACAAAACAAAATAAGCAGAAAAGCTTTATGAAGTCAGGAATCTTTGATTCTTGGATGTAGCCCAAGTGCCTAGAATAGTGGCTGGTTCATAGCACATGCTTACTCAGTACCTGTGGATTGAGTGAATAAATGGTGTTACTATGTTTCAGGAAAAGAGAAATCCATTACACTAGTGTCACTCAAAAGCATTAAGGCTTTGAATTCTGAGAGTAGTTTTGGCCTCATCCTATACTCTATGTTGAAATATTATAATTGCCAGTACTATGCTATTATTTTCATTTTTAGTTACACAAGTGAAGTGTTAATTGTAGAAAAATGTGGAAAGGTAGCATTTTGATACATTTTTCTCATATTAATCAAAGCAATCTATTTCCCTCATAGGCATATTTTGAAAATTGATTGTCATTGGCCTTTTATTCTATGTTGTCTCAGTCTCTGAGTGATTTGAAAGGAAGCTTAACCTAGTATCTGGCATTTATGTTGAAATTAGTTCTAAAGATTCTGGGTAGATTGTCTTTTAACTTTGTGGTCTTTTGGCCATATTTTAAAATGTGTGTATTCACATCTTCTATTTTAAATATTTATGGTTTTTACCTTTTGTGCCTTGCTTTAAAAACTCTTGCATAGCCAAAAATGATGTGAAATTTTAATTGTAAATGCTTCCATTTTTATAATAGGATTATTAACTTTTATGTACAGAATGTAAGAATCTGATTCTGTCCTTTTACAGCTGGTTGTTCAGTTGTCACACACTGCCATTCTATCTCCACCCACATTTATTTGTGCCTAGAATTATCTCTGATAAGTTCTATTCTGTTAAATTAATCTATTTAGTCCTGCTCAAGAAACACATTACTTGATTATTTTAGTTTTATTACACATTTTATTATCTGGTGAGGCTATAATACCCCCATGTTGCTTTTAAGATGTTCTTTCTTTTCTTTTGTGTTTATTCATCCAGATGAACTTTAGAAGACTTTTTTTTTCAATTCCATATTCTATTCTATAATTTTTTGTAGTTGTATTTATTATGCAAGCTTACTTGAACAAGCATGATATTTTCTCATATAGGTAAGGAATATGTTCCAATTATCCACATCTTCCATTATATTGCTCAGAAAACCCTGTAGTTTCTATTTTCCTTATTTCCTTGTTACTACATATTTTTTCAAAAAACATTAAGAACCTACTGTATGTGAGGCTCTGAGCTAGCCATTGGTGTATAACTGTGAGCTTTGAATAAGAACAATTTGACTTTCCTGTCTCAAGTATACAAATTACTGGGCAGTAGGGACACTAAAAAATGTATTACAATAAAATGGCATGGGTCTTATAGGGAACACATAAAAGATGCTAGGAGATCAGATACGAAGAGAACCTCAGCTCCCAGGTGGTGAGACCTGAAGGAAAAGCAGAAACTGAGCATGCTGGGAGAATCACGGATAGAGTGCAAGAAGGTTGGGGGGAGGCTAGGCTTGTGGGCAGGGACAGATGTTAAAGAGCTGTCTGCACTGCGCTGTCGTAAGGAAGTCAGAGCTTATTTTAAGGGCAATAGAGGAGTATTAGGGCTTTAAGTTGAGAAATGGTGTAGTCATATTTGCATTTTTAAAATGTTTCTCTAGTTATGAGGTCAAAAACTAATTGTAATGGAGTAGGAATAGAGATAAAAGACCTTTTAAGAGACCATTAGAGGGAGCTGGGGGAAGATGGCGGAAGAGTAAGACGTGGAGATCACCTTCCTCCCCAGAGATACATCAGAAATTCATCTACACGTGGAACAACTCCTACAGAACACCTATTGAATGCTGACAGAAGACCTCAGACCCCCCAAAAGGCAAGAAACTCCCCACGTACCTGGGTAGGGCAAAAGAAACAAGAATAAACAGAGACAAAAGAATAGGGACGGGACCTGCACCAGGGGGAGGGAGCCGTGAAGGAGGAAAGGTTTCCACACACTAGGAAGCCCCTTCGCAGGCAGAGACTGCGGGTGGTGCAGGGGAATGCTTCCGGGTGGCGGAGGGGGAAAGCTTCCGAGTGGTGGAGGGGGAAAGCTTCCAGGTGCCGGAGGGGGAAGCTTCCAGGTGCCGGAGGGGGAAGCTTCCAGGTGGCGGAGGGAGAAAGCTTCCGGTGGCGGAGGGGGAAAGCTTCCGGTGGCAGAGGGGGAAAGCTTCGGAGTAGCGGAGGAGAGCGCAGCAACAGGGTGTGGAGGGCAAAGCGGAGAGATTCCCGAACAGAGGATCAGTGCCGACCGGCACTCACAAGCCCGAGAGGCTTGTCTGCTCGGCCGCCGGGACAGGTGGGGCGGGCGGGGCTGGGAGCTGTGGCTCGGGTTTCGGGTTTCAGTCTGAGCGCAGGGAGAGGACTGGAGTTGGCGGCGTGAATGCAGCCTGAAGGGGTTAGTGCGCCACGGCTGGCCGGGAGGGAGTCCAGGAAAAAGTTTGGAGCTGCCGAAGAGGCAAGAGACTTTTTCTTCCCTATTTGTCTCCTGGTGCACGAGGAGAGGGGATTAAGAGCGCTGCTTAAAGGAGCTCCAGAGACGGGCACGAGCCGCAGCTAAAAGTGCGGACCCCAGAGATGGGCGTGGAACGCTGGGGCTGCTGCTGCCACCGCCAAGAGGCCTGTGTGCGAGAGCAGGTCACTGTCCACGGCCCCTTTCTGGGGACCCTGTGAAACCCGTCACTGCCAGGGTCTCGAGATCCAGAGACGGCTTCCCCCGGGAGAGCGCACGGCGCGCCTCGGGCTGGTGCAACGTCCCGCCGGCCTCTACTGCTGCAGGCTCGCCCCGCACTCCGTACCCCTCCCTCCCCCCGGGCTGAGTGAGCCAGAGCCGCCGAAGCAGCTGCTCCTTTAACCCCATCCTGTCTGAGCGAAGAACAGACGCCCTCCAGCGACCTACGTGCAGAGGCGGGGCCAAATCCAAACCTGAGACCCGGGAGCTGTGAGAATAAAGAAGAGAAAGGGAAATCTCTCCCAACAGCCTCAGAAGCAGTGGATTAAAGCTCCACAATCAACTTGATGTACCCTGCATCTGTGGAATACATAAATAGACAACGAATCATCCCAAATTGAGGAGGTGGACTTTGAGAACAAGATTTATGATTTTTTCCTCTTCTCCTCTTTTTACAACGAATTATCCCAAATTGAGGAGGTGGACTTTGAGAGCAAGATTTATGACTTTTTTCCCCTGGTTCTCTTTTTGTGAAAGTGTATGTGTATGCTCCGGTGTGAGATTTTGTCTATATAGCTTTGCTTCCACCATTTGTCCAAGGGTTCTTTCCGTCCGGTTTTTTTCCTTGTTTATGTTTGTTTTGTTTTGTTTTTAATTTTTAATTTTTTTAATAATTACTTTTTTATTTTAATAACACTATTATATTTTATCATATTTTATTCTATTTTACTTTTCTTCTTTCTCTGTTTCATAGCTTCCCTCCTTCCTCCCTCCCTCCCTCCCCCCTCCTTTCTTTCTTTCTTTCCTTCCTCCCTCTCTCCCTCCCTCCTTCCTTTCTTCCTTTCTTTCTTTCTTTCTTTCTTTCATTCTTTCTTCTACTAATTCTTTCTTTCTACTTTGTCTCCCTTTTATTCTGGGCCAGGTGGATGAAAGGCTCTTAGTGCTGCAGCCAGGAGTCAGTGCTGTGCCTCTGAGGTGGGAGAGCCAACTTCAGGACACTGGTCCAAAAGAGACCTCCCAGCTCCACATAATATCAAAAGGCAAAAATCTCCCAGAGATCTCCATCTCAACACCAGCACCCAGGTTCACTCAATGACAGCAAGATACAGTGCTATTCACCCTATGCCAAGCAACTAGCAAGACAGGAACACAACCCCACCCATTAGCAGAGAGGCTGCTAAAAACATAATAAGGCCACAGACACCCCAAAACACACCACCAGACGTGGACCTGTCCACCAGAAAGACAAGATCGAGCCTCATCCACCAGAACACAGACACCAGTCCCCTCCAACAGGAAGCCTACAAAACCCACTGAAACAACCTTAGCCACTGGGGACACACACCAAAAACAACGGGAACTACAAACCTGCAGCCTGCAAAAAAGGATACCCCAAACACAGTAAGGTAAGCAAAATGAGGAGATGGAAAAACACAGCAGGCGAAGGAGCAAGAAAAAAATGCACCAGACCTAACAAATGAAGAGGAAACAGGCAGTGGACCCGAAAAATAATTCAGAATAATGATAGTAAAGATAGTAAAGATGATCCAAAATCTTGGAAACAGAATAGACAAAATAAAAGAAACAGTTAACAAGGACCTAGAAGAACTAAAGACGAATTAAGCAATGATTAGAAACACAATAAATGAAAAATACTCTAGATGGGATCAATAGCAGAATAACTGAGGCAGAAGAACAGATAAGTGACGTGGAAGATAAAATAGTGGAAATAACTGCTGCAGAGCAGAATAAAGAAAAAAGAATGAAAAGAACTGAGGACAGTCTCAGAGACTTCTGGGACAACATTAAATGCACCAACATTCGAATTATAGGGGTTCCAGAAGAAGAAGAGTAAAACAAAGGGACTGAGAAAATATTTGAAGAGATTGTAGTTGAAAACTTCCCTAATATGGGAAAGGAAATACTTAATCAAGTCCAGGAGGCACAGAGAGTCCCATACAGAATAAGTGCAAGGAGAAATATGCCAAGACACAGGTTAATCAAACTGTCAAAAATTAAACACAAAACATATTAAAAGCAGTAAGGGAAAAACAACAAATAACACAGAATGGAATCCCCATCAGGTTAACAGCTGATCTCTCAGCAGAAACTCTACAAGCCAGAAGGGAGTGGCAGGACATATTTAAAGTGATGAAGGAGAAAAACCTGCAACCAAGATTACCCAGCAAGGATCTCATTCAGATTTGATGGAGAAATTAAAACGTTTACAGACAAGCAAAAGCTGAGACAGTTCAGCACCACCAAACCAGCTTTACAACAAATGCTAAAGGAACTTCTCTAGGCAAGAAACACAACAGAAGGAAAATACCTACAATAATGAACCCAAAACACTTAAGGAAATGGGAAAAGGAACATACATATCGATAATTACCTTAAATGTAAATGGACTAAATGCTCCCACCAAAAGACACAGATTGGCTGAATGGATACAGAAACAAGACCCATATATATGCTGTCTACAAGGGACCCATTTCAGACCTAGAGATACATACAGATTGAAAGTAAGGGGATGGAAAAAGATATTCCATGCAAAAGGAAATCAAAAGAAACATGGAGTAGCAATTCTTATATAAGACACATTAGACTTTAAAATAAAGATTATTAGAAGAGACAGAGAAGGACACTACCTAATGATCAAGGGATCGATCCAAGAAGAAGATATAACAATTGTAAATATTTATGCACCCAACATAGGAGCACCTCAATACATAAGTCAAATACTAACAGCCATAAAAGGGGAAATCGAGAGTAACACAATCATAGTAGGGGACCTCAACACCCCACTTTCATCAATGGACCGATCATGCAAGGAAACACAAGCTTTAAATGATACATTAAACAACATGGACTTAATTGATATTTATAGAACATTCCATCCAAAAACAATAGAATACACATTTTTCTCAAGTGCTCATGGAACATTCTCCAGGATAGATCATATCTTGGGTCACAAATCAAGCCTTGGTAAACTTAAGAAAATTGAAATTGTATCAAGTATCTTTTCTGACCACAATGCTGAGACCTGACATCAATTACAGGAAAAGATCTGTAAAAAATACAAACACATGGAGGCTAAACAGTACACTACTTAATAATGAAGTGATCACTGAAGAAATCAAAGAGGAAATAAAAAAATACCTAGAAACAAATGACAATGGAGACACAACGACCCAAAACCTATGGGACACAGCAAAAGCAGTTCTAAGGGGGAAGTTTATAGCAATACAACCCCACCTTAAGAAACAGGAAACATCTCGAGTAAACAACCTGACCCTGCACCTAAAGCAATTAGAGAAAGAACAAAAATCCCCCAAAGTTAGCAGAAGGAAAGAAATCATAAAGATCTGATCAGAAATAAATGAAAAAGTAATGAAGGAAATGATAGCAAAGATCAATAAAACTAAAAGCTGGTTCTTTGAGAAGATAAACAAAATTGATACACCATTAGCCAGACTCATCAAGAAAAAAAGAGAGAAGACTCAAATCAATAGAATTAGAAATGAAAAAGGAGAAGTAACAACTGACACTGCAGAAATACAAAAGATCATGAGAGATTACTACAAGCAACTCTATGCCAATTAAATGGACAACTTGGAAGAAATGGACAAATTTTTAGAAATGCACAACCTGCCAAGACTGAATCAGGAAGAAATAGAAAATATGAATAGACCAATCACAAGCACTGAAATTGAAACTGTGATTAAAAATCTTCCAACAAACAAAAGCCCAGGACCAGATGGCTTCACAGGCGAATTCTATCAAACATTTAGAGAAGAGCTAACACCTATCCTTCTCAAACTCTTCCAAAATATAGCAGAGGGAGGAACACTCCCAAACACATTCTATGAGGCCACCATCACCTTGATACCAAAACCAGGCAAGGATGTCACAAAGAAAGAATACTACAGGCCCATATCACTGATGAACATAGACGCAAAAATCCTCAACAAAATACTAGCAAACAGAATCCAACAGCACATTAAAAGGATCATACACCATGATCAAGTGGGGTTTATTCCAGGAATGCAAGGATTCTTCAATATACGCAAATCAATCAATGTGATACACCATATTAACAAATTGAAGGAGACAAACCATATGATCATCTCAATAGATGCAGAGAAAGCTTTTGACAAAATTCAACACCCATTTATGATAAAAACTCTCCAGAAAGTAGGCATAGACGGAACTTTCCTAAACATAATAAAGGCCATATATGACAAACCCACCGTGAACATCATCCTCAATGGTGAAAAACTGAAACCATTTCCACTAAGATCAGAAACAAGAAAAGGCTGCCCACTCTCGCCACTCTTATTCAACATAGTTTTGGAAGTTTTAGCCACAGCAATCAGAGAAGAAAAGGAAATAAAAGGGATCCAAATTGGAAAAGAAGAAGTAAAGCTGTCACTGTTTGCAGATGACATGATACTATACATAGAGAATCCTAAGGATGCTACCAGAAACTACTAGAGCTAATCAATGAATTTGGTAAAGTAGCAGGATACAAAATTAATGCACAGAAATCTCTGGCATTCCTGTACACTAATGATGAAAAATCTGAAAGTGAAATCAAGAAAACACTCCCATTTACCATTGCAACAAAAAGAATAAAATATCTAGAAATAAACCTACGAAGGAGACAAAAGACCTGTATACAGAAAATTATAAGACACTGATGAAAGAAATCAAAGATGATACAAATAGATGGAGAGATATACCATGTACCTGGACTGGAAGAATCAATATTGTGAAAATGACTCTACTACTCAAAGCAATCTACAGATTCAATACAATCCCTATCAAACTACCACTGGCATTTTTCACAGAACTAGAACAAAAACTTTCACAATTTGTATGGAAAAACCAAAGACTCTGAATAGCCAAAGCAATCTTTAGAATGAAAAACGGAGCTGGAGGAATCATGCTCCTTGACTGCAGACTATACTACAAAGCTACAATAATCAAGACAGTGTGGTACTGGCACAAAACCAGAAAGCTAGATCAATGGAACAGGATAGAAAGCCCAGAGATAAACCCACGCACATATGGTCAACTTATCTTTGATAAAGGAGGCAGGAATGTACAGTGGAGAAAGGGCAGCCTCTTCAATAAGTGGTGCTGGGAAAACTGGACAGGGACATGTAAAAGTATGAGATTAGATCACTCCCTAACACCATACACAAAAATAAGCTCAAAATGGATTAAAGACCTAAATATAAGGCCAGACACTATCAAACTCTTAGAGGAAAACATAGGCAGAACACTCTATGACATAAATCACAGCAAGATCCTTGTGGACCCACCTCCTAGAGAAATGGAAATAAAAACAAAAATAAACAAATGGGACCTAATGAAACTTAAAAGCTTTTGCACAGCAAAGGAAACCATAAACAAGACCAAAAGAAAACCCTCAGAATGGGAGAAAATGTTTGCAAATGAAGAAACAGACAAAGGATTTATCTCCAAAATTTATAAGCAGCTCATGCAGCTCAATAGCAAAAAAACAAACAACCCAATCCAAAAATGGGCAGAAGACCTAAAGAGACATTTCTCCACAGAAGATATACATATTGTCAACAAATACATTAAAGGATGCTCAGCATCACTAAATTTAGAGAAATGCAAATCAAAACTACAATGAGATATCATCTCACACCAGTCAGAGTGGCCATCATCAAAAAATCTAGAAACAATAAATGCTGGAGAGGGTGTGGAGAAAAGGGAACACTCTTGCACTGCTGGTGGGAATGTGAATTGGTACAGCCTCTATGGAGAACAGTATGGAGGTTCCTTAAAAATTACAAATAGACCTACCATATGACCCAGCAATCCCACTACTAGGCATATACCCTGAGAAAACCATAATTCTAAAAGAGACATGTACCAAAATGTTCGTTTCAGCTCTATTCACAATAGCCCGGAGATAGAAACAACCTAATTGTCCATCATCGGATGAATGGATAAAGAAGATGTGGCACATATATACAATGGAATATTACTCAGCCATAAAAAGAAATGAAATTGAGCTATTTGTAATGAGGTGGATAGACCTAGAGTCTGTCTTACAGAGTGAAGTAAGTCAGAAAGAGAAAGACAAATACCGTATGCTAACACATATATATGGAATTTAAGAAAAAAAATGTCATGAAGAACCTAGGGGTAAAACAGGAATAAAGACACAGACCTACTTGAGAATGGACTTGAGGATATGGTGAGGGTGAAGGTACACTGTTACAAAGCAAGAGAGAGGCATGGACATACATGCACTACCAAACGTAAGGTAGATAGATAGTGCGAAGCAGCCGCATAGCACAGGGAGATCATCTCGGTGCTTTGTTACCGCCTGGAGGGGTGGGATAGGGAGGGTGGGAGGGAGGGAGACGCAAGAGGGAAGGGGTATGGCAACAGACATATATGTATGACTGATTCACTTTGTTATAAAGCAGAAACTAATAAAAAAAATAAAGATGAGATATCTAAAGAAAAAAGAGAGAGAGAGACCATTAAAAGATTCATGCAAGAGACGATGAGCTGGAATAGTGGCCCTACTGGCCAGTGAGTATGGAGAAAGTGGTAGGGTTAGCTATAACCTGATTCCTAGTCACAGAATCAAAGTCTGAGAATACATCAGTAAAAGCATGTTTATCCCCACAGTGTAAAAAAATGTATATGATGATAAAGCTGTATCAAAGCTGGCTGTTTCCTGAATATGATTAGCTTGGGAAGCCCAGATTTGCACTTTATCAGAAAGGACTGTGGACTAATTTTCATATGGAGTACCCTGTCATCTAATAGGTTTCCTTAATTGTGGAGACTAGAAAATGAGACAGAATGTATTCTGACCCCAAACTTAGGGGAACATACCCACTGGTTTAAGACAGATCTGTACTAATCTTAACATACCCTTTGGAGAAATTTCTTAATAGTCTGGAGTCAGAAAATTATACTTGACTACTTTGTGTAGCCTAAGCATTTAAGTTGTCTGGACCTATATGAAAATATAATAAAGAAACCAATGAACAAAGTTGAACATAGTAAGAAATAAAAACCTTGACTGAACCAATAACTATCAATACATTCTTTTAAAGTTTGTAATTTTTAATGGTTTTGTTGCTACATTTTTCATCAAAAAATAATTAGCACATATAATGAAACTGATATAGTTCACAAAAAGAAACACTTACCACCTCCAATGCATAAGTCCTAAGGAAAATGGTAGTAAATTGCCTACCATATTATGGTTAAATAAAAAAATAATAAAAATAAAAGGGATGAAGAAGAAAAGAAAATTGCAATGACCAAAAAAAGTTTTAAGAATGGATTAAAATTAGGAAATCTATTACCATATTTTTTTTTCCAGTACAAGGGCCTCTCACCATTGTGGCCTCTCCTGTTGCGGAGCACAGGCTCCAGAGGCACAGGCTCAGTGGCCATGACTCATGGGCCCAGCCGCTCCGCGGCGTGTGGGATCTTCCCATACCGGGGCACGAACCCTTGTCCCCTGCATCGGCAGGCGGACTCTCAACCACTGCGCCACCAGGGAAGCCCCCTATTACCATATTTATATGATCAACTAATCAGACACAGTGAAGGAATGTAATGAAATCCAAACGTAACAGGAACAGGCAGAAAGGTAAAGGTTTGTGATGTCAGACACTAACACATAACGTTTTATCCAAATGTACAATGTAGCGAAGTGAAATCTATAAAACCAATGTTAGAGACAGACTTTTTGCAAAAGACTTTTGCCAGCTTCATGCTCACATCTACCCACCTTGGCCTGATGCTCTCTGGCCAGCCTAGTTTAATCTGGAGTGTCCCTTCAGTGATTTATGACCAGTTTTCACACTGCCCGTCTCCTTTAGCAAGACCAGTTTTTCTGGACAGGTGAGTAGTGGGGAGTGGGATGCTCAGAAACTGTGTGCTCAGCAGCCGGGCTCGCGGCCGCTCTCAATCCCGGCTGTCGCTCCAAGGCCCTGGCTGAGGAGGTCCTGTCACCCAGCAGTGACAGATGAGTGGGCACTGGGGGACAGCCCATCAGGTGGTGAAAGGCAAAAAGAACTAGAGCAGGCAGCATTGCGTTCATACAAATCACATCAGTTTCATGGTTGCACAATGAGTAACATTTCTGAGAGCAGAGAATCCTTCCATATGCCACTCACTCCGGGGGCATCTCCATCAGGTACGCTGGGGTGGGCAGCGCCCATAGTGTGAAGCACCTTTCAAAAGACTTTGGAGATTTTCCCTCAGTTTCATTTTTTATTAAAATTAGATCCTACTTTGAAATATGAAGGAGTTGAAGTAACTAATTTTCAATGCTTCAGTGAAAAGTTTGCCAACCCTAATTAACTCCTCCAGTCTCACAAGATTTTTTCAGTCGGCCCAGAAATATGACTATAAGAATTGTGGAGAGAAATTAAGCTCTATTAATGTCAGAGTTAGTCACAAAGAGGCAAGTAGGAAAAAATCAAATCTTTACCAAGAGTGGATATTAACCAAGAGGTTGAAATGAAGGCTTCGTGTCCAGAATGTCACTGTCATTTGTCATTTTTCAGCTCATGCATGTACACGTTACTCTTCTTTTACATCATATTTTCATTTCTGAGTTTTCTGAAATGTTTGAAACTAAAGATAACTCAATAAAAAAGCCTTTTAAGGGGCTTCCCTTGTGGTGCAGTGGTTGAGAGTCCGCCTGCCGATGCAGGGGACACGGGTTCGTGCCCTGGTCCGGGAGGATCCCATATGCCGCGGAGCAGCTGGGCCCGTGAGCCTTGGCCACTGAGCCTGCGCATCCGGAGCCTGTGCTCCGCAATGGGAGACGCCACAACAGTGAGAGGCCCGCGTACTGCCAAAAAAAAAAAAAAAGAAAGAAAAAGAAAAAAAGCCTTTTAAGATATCCTCCCAATCAAATATTGAAGTGACATGGAGTAGGGATTTGTTATTGTGCTTTCCTCCCAATGAGTGCTATGAAAATTAAAACCAGAAAGAAGAAAAAAAGATTTAAGTAACAAAAATAAAATAAAATTCCCCATTTAGTCACAAATTATTTAATACTTCTCCCCCATTCAGTTGTATGCACTCCTCCAAATCAGCACATGCTCCATGTATCTTTCCTCCACCAATGAATTGAAGTTATTATATTTGATGTAACAGCACTGGAAGATGCAGAAATGCATTATTCTTTAGAAGTTATTTCATCCTAAGTTCTTAAAGTCACTCACATTTTACTGTAAACCTCTTTTTTTCCTTATTCCATTTCATGTTTTATGTATGTAGAAAATAATAATGCTATTTGCAATGTTCTTTTTTTTTTTTTTTTTTTTTGCGGTACACGGGGCTCTCACTGCTGTGGCCTCTCCCGTTGCAGAACACAGGCTCCAGACACGCAGGCTCAGTGGCCATGGCTCACGGGCCCAGCCGCTCCGTGGCATGTGGGATCCTCCCGGACCGGGGCACGAACCCGTGTCACCTGCATCGGCAGGCGGACTCTCAACCACTGCGCCACCAGGGAAGCCCTGCAATGTTCTTTTAATGAATGTGTCTTTACAAAAATATTGAAATGATAGAAAAGGCTTAGCAAAATTTAAACTGTCAATGTTGGATCTCGAAGTGGAAGAAATTATCTTTCATCTGAGACACAAGTGACCATAACTCTCGGTGGGTGCCCCCAATTACTTGCCATGGTCAAGCATGGTCTGAGGGCTCAGTCCTCAGATATTTAGAACATTCTCCTTGTCCTCATACTGAGAAGCCCCCAGTTTATAGAGGCATTTGACACTCTTATCCAAGACACATAGAAACCACCTTCCCTTTAAGGATTACTGTACTTTCTCATATTTCCCATGTTTATGCTTATCCTACTTTTACATTTTGCTATATGTATAGTGTTTTGTTTTATTTTTCAGTCTGATGTTAGAAAGACACAGCTCTCATTTTAATTGTACAAGTTGTTCTTAAGTATATTTCACATATGCTTAATATCAAGGTTAAATTTTTCTTGGCTCCCTTCTATAAAATACAAGGACTTGTTGGCTTCCCACCCACATACCTCAACCTTGATTTTGTCCACAATATCTTAATATTCCTTACCCATTCTTCAAAAACCGTATTCAGAGGACTGTGTTTCTCAGAGACCACAAGTCTCTGCTACTGCCTTTATGCCTTGGTCTTTCTCCCATTTGGTTCTATGTTGTGTTTTCCCAAAAACTATTGCAGCACACCCCAGGTGGCATCTCTTATCCTTTCCAAATTTCCAAGAAAACACTAATAATGTGCAAATATGGCAGAAAATATATCAATACTGGAAACCGAGTGTTTAATTTGACTTTCAGTGTTGTGTTTGTATTGTTGGTGTATGTGGGCAGCCTCACAGTCTCTCCTCATAACTTGCAGAAAAGTGAAATAAGGTTTCTTCAGAAAGAGTGAAGCCCACACACAATAGGCAGCATTAGTCATCCATGGAAGTGCATCCAGATTCTGTCAGCATGAAATAACCAAACCCCATCACCTCGACCCGAGTCTAAGCTCAGAAAACTGGACTGGAATGGGAGTGTAGTAATAAGCACAAATCCAATCGATTATAGTGACACGTTTGTGTAATGCCAGGGAGCACACAGACAAGGTAGCTGTGCAGGGGCAGAGAAAGTGCAATGCCCTCATCATGCTCCGCCAGCAGTCCCAGGAGGGAAGGGATTGCTTCACAAGGTCCGAGGGCAGTTGTCCTGTGTCTGCAGCATTGCTCTGGTGGATCGTAAATGTGCGGCCCTTTCTTCATTCCACATCACAGGCAAACGTGCCACCGTGATAGCTTCGGCTGATAAGCCCACGTGATCAAAGCCCTCTCCAGCCCTCAGACTGTCTACTCTGCCTGACAGATGCACTTCTCATCATGAGTTCACGAGCTGCCATTTTCCACAACACACCCTAGCAGCTGGTTTAATGTGAGCCTGCAGGTGAAAAAAATGTCTTGCCTTAGCTGACTGACAAAACCAGGATTCCAGGATTATAAGGCCACAAGGCAAGGACCAGACCTGCTGTGGTGATCCCCCTCTCAAATCCAAGACCTTGGGGGGAAACATCTTTGCTTTTATCCCTTACCTATTGCCTCTTTGCCACCAAATAATGCCATTTGGACTGTAATGTGTATCAGAAACCTGGAGGAATGTCTACTATATATATATAGAGCCAACTGCATAAGATTAGGAATATATTTAAGAGTTTAATGATACTAAGAGAAATCTGAGTCAGGTCTTATTGCAAGAACCTTTTTACTGAGCTGTGGTAACCAAACTGGGCTACCCTGTTTGGGCAAACAGGTGCCTTTTGGTTTGGTATGGGGGCTTTTTTTTTTTGCAGGTGATTTTTTTTTCATTTGAGATATGATTGACATATAACATTGTATTAGTTTCAGGTGTACAACATTATGATTTGATACATGTATATACTGCAAAATGATCACCCCCAATAGGTCTAGTTAGTATCCATCTCTACACATAGTTAACAAAGTTTTTTTTCTTGTGAAGCGAACTTTTAAGATCTACTCTCTTAGCAACTTCCAAATATACAATAAAGTATTACTAACTATAGTCACCATGCTGTACATTAGATCCCCATGACTTATTTATCTTATTCTGGCAAACACTTGATTTGAAAGACATTCTTGTGCTTCCCTCTCACATAGTCTTTTTGGGGCCACTCTGCTGCCCCCCTGCAAGTCTCTCTAAGTTCAAACCTTGGACCAGAGTCTTGGTCATTTTTCTCAGGAGCCCCTGATGCAAATATTCTTTTAAAAAATAAGTAATGTCTTTTTGTGACATACAAAATAAATGGGTTTTTTTGACAGCTTTAAAACATTCTTTGGTAATTTTGGCCCTGATGAATTGTCCAAAATCATCTCTTCCATTACCTATGACATTTTTTAACAAAACTGAACTTCAAAAATTCCCTGAGCGGGGCTTCCCTGGTGGCACAGTGGTTGAGAGTCCACCTGCCGATGCAGGGCACACGGGTTCGTGCCCTGGTCCGGGAGGATCCCACATGCCACGGAGTGGCTAGGCCTGTGAGCCATAGGTACTGAGCCTGCACGTCCAGAGCCTGTGCTCCGCAACGGGAGAGGCCACAACAGTGAGAGGCCCGCGTACCACAAAGAAAAAAAAAATTCCCTGAGCATGTCAAGATGTTTTCAGTACTTTCTGTGCATGCTCTCTCCCCTCTGAATAAACATCTTCCCCTTGTTCCTTGTTCTCTTCCAGACAAATGCTCACCTGATTTCTAATACTAAGCTCAAGAGTCAGTTCTTTTCTGCTTCCTTTATAACACCACTTTCTTTGCACAATCTGTACTACATGAGGACTATGAAGTCTTTGGACAAAAATCCCAAATCTGATCCATTCTTGTTTCTCTAGCAATCATTGCAGGGTCTGTATGAGAGCTCATTTCAGTAAGTATTTGTGGAAATGAATTGGAAACCTGAAGTGTGATCTTTATTATATTCCTACTGGCCCCCTCACCCAGGGTGTTAACCTAAGAGCTCTCACAACTATTCCCATTCCCACAATTGATGGAAGCCCTGTTTAGATATTTGGCAAGGCAAGCACACGTTGAGATTTTTGGCTTTGGGTGCTAATGATTTCAACTGAGATGTTTTCATGTGTTATAAAATGAGGCATGATAAGGCAAGGTGACTGACATTACTTCTCACTCTTACTTCAGAAGACCCTAAGCTTCGAAAAGGGAACCCTTGTACACTTGATGGGGATGCAAATTGGTGCAGCCACTGTGGAAAATAGTGTGGAGTTTACCCAAAAAACTAGAAAATATAACTACCATATGATCCAGCAATTCCATTCCTAGGTATATATCCAAGAAATAAATAAATAAAATTAAAAGATACATGCACCACAGTGTTCATAGCAGCATTAGTTACAGTAGCCAAGATATGGGAGCAACCTGTGTCCATCAATAAATGGATAAATAAAGAAGATGTGGTATATATACACTGGAATACTACTCAGACATAAAAATAAAGTGAAATTTTGCCATGTTAAAAACACAGATGGAATTGGAGGGTATTAATCTTAATGAATTAAGTCAGAGGGAGAAAGACAAATACTGTGATATCACTTATGTGTGAAATCTAAAAAACAAAAAACCGATTCTTGTCACTTTTATTCAACATACATTTGGAAGTTCTAGCCACAGGAATCAGACAAGAAAAAGAAGCAAGGGGGGTCCAAATTGGAGAAGTATAATTGTCACTGTTTGTAGATGACATGATACTATATATAGAAAATCCTCCAGATGCCACCAAAAAACTACGAGATCTCGTCAATGATTTAGGTAAAGTTGCAGGATACAAAATTAATATACAAAAATCTATTGCACTTGTGTATGCTAAAAATAAAGTATACCTAGGAATAAACCTACCTAAGGAGGTAAAAGACCTGTATTCACAAAACTATAAGACACTGATGAAAAAAATTGAAGAAGACACAAACCAATGGAAAGATATACTGTTGTTCATAGATTGGAAGAATTAATATTGCTAAAATGAGCATACTTCCCAAGGCAATCTACAGATTCAGTGCGATCCCTATCAGAACACCAAGGGCATTTTTCACAGAACTAGAGCAAATCATTTTAAAATCTGTATGGAAACATAAAAGACCCCAATTAGCCAAAACAATCTTGAGAAAGAAGAATTGAGCTGGAGGAATCATGCTTTTACCTTTCAAATATACTGCAAAGTTACAGTAATCAAAACATCATGGTACTGGCACAAAAACAAACACTTAGATCAGTGGAACAGAATAGAGAGCCCAGACGTAAACCCACACACTTATGGTCAATTAATCTACAACAAAGGAGGCAAGGATATACAATGGAGAACAGATAGTTTCTTCAATAAGTTATGCTGAGAACACTGGACAGCTACATGTAATAGAGTGAAATTAGAACATTCTCTAACACCACATACAAAAGTAAACTCAAAATGGATTAAAAACCTAAATATAAGAACAGAAACCATAAAATTCCTAGAAGAAAACATAGGCCGAACACTCTGACATAAATCGTAGCAATATTTTTTTGGATCTGTCTCCTAAAGCAAAGGAAATAAAATCAAAAATAAACAAATGGCACCTAATTAAACTGAAAAGCTTTTGCACAGCAAAGGCAACCATCAACAAAATGAAAAGACAACCTAATGAATGGAGAAAAGATATGTAAATGATTATACAAAATATAAAAACAGCTCATACAACTTAACATCAAAAAAACCAAACATCCAGATTTTAAAATGGGCAGAAGACCTGAATAGACAGTTTTCCAAAGAAGATATGTATACACACGGCCAACGGGCCCATGAAAAGGTACTCAACATGGTGAATCATCAGAGAAATGCAAATTAAAACCACCATGACATATCAACTCACACCCATCAGAATGGCTATCATCAAAAAGAACACAAATAACAAAGGTTGGCTAGGATGTAGAGGAAAGGGAAGCCTTGTACACTCTTGTTGGGAATGTAAATTGGTGCAGTGACTGTGGAAAACACTAGTTCAAAAATATATATGTACCCTGATGTTCATAGCAGTATGATTTATAATTACATTGTTTTTTACAACAGCACTGGTTTTTACAATTGCATTTACAACAGCATTATTATAATACAAGGTATGGAAACAACCTAAATGTGTATCAACAGATGAATGGATTAAGAACATGTGGTATATATATTCAATGGAAGACTAGTCAGCCATAAAATGAATGAAATTTTGCCATTTGCAAGAGCATGGATGGACTTGGAGGGTATTATGCTAAGTGAGGTAAGCCAGACAAAGAAAGACAAATACTGTGTGATGTCACTTATATGTGGAATCTAAAAAAATACAACAAACTAGTGAATATAACAAAACAGAAACAGACTCTCAGGTACAGAGAATAAACTAGTGGTTACCAGTGGGGAGAGGGAAGGGGGGAGCAAGATAAGGCTAGGGGATTAAGAGGTACAAACACTAAAAATAAAAAAGCTGCAAGGATATATTGTACAGCACAAGGAATATAGCCATAATTTTTAATAACTATAAATGGAGTATAACCTTTAAAAATCTTGAATCACGGGCTTCCCTGGTGGTGCAGTGGTTGAGAGTCCGCCTGCCGATGCAGGGGACACGGGTTCGAGCCCCGGTCCGGGAAGAGCCCACATGCCGCAGAGCGGCTGGGCCCGTGAGCCATGGCCGCTGAGCCTGCGCGTCCGGAGCCTGTGCTCTGCAATGGGAGAGGCCACAATAGTGAGAGGCCCGCAAAAAAAAAAAAAGAAGAAGATAACCAGGAAGTGTGCACTCACCAGACACTGGGAAAAAACCCTAGGCTTGAAGGGCTAGCAGGTTTGAAAAGTGAGTTCCAATCTCTTATCTGTCATGTTGGACTTTTGTAACCTAAACACTTGTTAATTTTTCTGGGCTTTTTTGAGCATGTAAATATATGGGGGTGGGGAGGTGGAGTAAGTTATATTTTATTTCCCTTCTGCCTATACAATTGCCTGATTCACTAATAATTAACATAAGTATACCACGTAAAGTGTTATATTCAAATTCAAGTTTCTCTTCTATGAACTGTTGAAAAGTGTCACAGTTGCGTTCATGGCTTGACTTGCAAATTATCACTACAGTTTTCGTCAGTAAAAAGTAGACCATCTACCAATAAACTTGAACAGAATTGAAGCAGCTTGAAAGTGAAGCCTGCTTAAATCATTTATAGACAATTTTCTCTCCTACAAATTTTAGGGAAAGTTTTTCAAAGTTTAAATAGAAAACAGTCAAAAGACAGAAGCTTCTGGATGGCTTTATCTCCTCAGCTACTACAAGAATTATGGCAAAATTGGACAGATGCCATCCTGTTAAATTTATGTCTTGGTGAAATATATATTATCATTAAATATGAATAATTTTCAACAAAAAAGGGAGTTTTAGCAAGATGGAGATTTTGGTTTTATTTAATCAAGTTAAAATGTGCAATTTTATAAACTGTAACCAAATTGGACCAATTGGTGAGAAAATAAACTAGTTTACTTCCCACACAGTTAAATAAGCAAGATTTTTTTAAATCCCTCTTTCGTCTGAATTAATCATACAAAAAACAAAGAGAAACCCCGTAACTCTAGGGAGAGATTGACTGAGATAAATACCAAAGTAATTTAAGCCAAAACTTACTTTTACAAAGAGTTT
Organism: Mesoplodon mirus; assembly: GCF_964341445.2. Lineage (NCBI taxonomy): Eukaryota > Metazoa > Chordata > Mammalia > Artiodactyla > Ziphiidae > Mesoplodon > Mesoplodon mirus. The sequence continues at coordinate 32,535,478 of NC_138985.1, read as the reverse complement.
AAAAGAGGAAAGAAAAAAAAGTCTTAAGTAATGTCTGAAGAAAACAGTAACTTACATAGTATTGAAATGTTTTAAAATTGAAGTGAGCCTTAAAAAATATTTTAACTAAGAATTTTTAAGTAGTAATTAGCTATTTAAATATCAAATACTTTGCATCAAATTACTTTATATGCTGATTTGTACTTCAAGATTTTAGTAAAAACTTATGAAAGAAATGGCGCCCACCTGCAAATCCACGTGTCATGCAATCCCCAGTAATGAGTCTCTGTTATCTGAAATCCTTCATAGGTCTAACACATTTTTGGTCATGGACTGTGTCCCCATTTTGTTTAACAGAAATTACATTTGAACTCTCTTCCTCTCTAAGACAACCTGAAATCCAAGAGCTACCACTTATCTACAGCATCTATAGCTCACTTTATTACCCATCAGGGTGAATATGGGTAAATAGCAAGAAGGAGGAAGCATCACTGACAGAGCTGGGTGTAGGGCTGAGCAGGTCTTCCTAGGAGAATGTCTCTTCAGGTGGGGCCTAGGAACTAGCATCAGAATTCCCTGGAGGCTTGTTTAAATCATACTTTTTAATTGAATTAGTATTAAATATAACCATTAAAATAAAGAGAATTGGCATCTCTATAATGTTGAATTGTCTATCCATTGGCATGGAGTATATCTTTATTTATTCATATATGGTTTAAAACTTGAAAAGTCTTGTGCATACATTAAACTACAATAATTGCTAGCTATTGTCTTTGTTTTTATTGTAACTATTTCATTTTTTTCTGTAATTTCTAGGTTTTTACTCAGCTCTAGAAAAATGCAACTGTTTTTCAAAACTTATCAATTATCTACAGTAACATTTCCAGAACTTTTTATTAATTTTGTGTACAGATGCTTACCTTTTCCATCTAAATCTTATTCTTCTTTCTTGTTTTGTAGAATAGGCTTGGATTGTGGTACAGTATTAAACAGCAGAAATAGGATATTGTTAAAGTAAAAGAAATGACTAAATTTTCTCTATTAGATATGATTTCCTTAGGTTTTTTTATATCACAAAACCTTCACCCCCTGCACTGGAAGGCAAAGTCTTAACCACTGGACTGCCAGGGAAGTCCCTATTTTATGTTGTTCTTATCTGATTTGAAAACATAAGTTGAACCAGCCACAAAAAATGAATTGGGAAGATTTTCTCTCTCTTTCAAACTTACTACATTTACTTGTATAAGATAGAAATCATCTGTTCTATGAAAGTTTGGTGGAAAATTACTTTAAAAAATATGAATCCTTTCACAATGTGCATGCATATCAAATAACCATGTTGTACACCTTAAATGTATTACAATTTTATTTGCTAATTATGCATCAATAAAGTTGTAAAAGTGATACAGTAAACCCTCCTCAAATTTGGGAAACATGGGAAAGTAAAAAATAAGAAAATAAAGTCACTCAACATGCCAACACTGAGCGTTAAACCCTGGTAGCATTTTACTGTATTTCCTCCAGGTCTTTTATATAACTCGCCATTCACTCATTTTGAAAACATTCATGTGAGTTTAACTGATGCTGAGCACAGTGCAAGGCACAGGGATACCCTGGGAACAAGACAAGCACGGTCCCCTCCTGGCAGAGCTCACCACTTGGTGACAGAGGCAGACACTGAACTGGGGTCCACAGGTGCAGCTGTGCTGTGACAGCAGGTCTGGGGAGCATGACGTGTAGGGACATGATGCTGCTGAAAGTCCAGGGAAAACTCGGAGTTAAATCTGAGGCTGAAGAGGAGGCGTTGGCTGGGGGAAAGTGTTCCACATGGAAGAGAGGATGTGGTGAAGGCATTAAAGTGGGGGAAAGGATGCACTTTTGAGGGACAGAGAACTCTTCAGATATGGCAGAGCACATAGAGTAAGGAGGAGAGCGGCACGAGCTGAGTTTGGAGACCTTGGCGGGACTTCGGAGGCCACTTAAGAGTGATGGGAAGCTGGTCCAGTTGCTTGCGCAGCAGTTACGTGAGGACATGGGATGTCTGGATCCCTCACGCTTGAGAGGATGTGGGGGACCTGGCAGGAGGTGATGGTGCTCAGGTGAGTGACGATGAGACTGGACAAGAGTGTGTGCGTGCCGGGGTGGGAGCGTTTCTTAGAAGGTGAAAGAGACTCTAATTACTTCAGAATAGTAAGAACTATTCAGTTTAGTTATAATTATTACTTCAGTATAGTTTGATCTAATCAATTTCCTGTTTCTATTTGTGCTACTTTAGTGCTTCGTATTTTCTATAAATGTATCGATTTCTTCTGGGTTTTTTACTTTATTGCTGTACTTTTCATAATATTCTAATTCTTTTTAAAAACGAGTTTATCTTATTTATTTCCTATTTTTCATTCTGTGTTTTATTTCTTGTCTCCCCTTTTTTGTGATCAGTCTTTCTAGAAACATTTTCTGGTTTTTTATTTGTTGGTTGGTTGGTTGGTTTTTGTCAGTCTTTTTGTGGGCAGTCTTTCTAGAAACCTTCTTTTATATTTTTAAACAACCAGCTTTCATTTCTTGTTATAACCTTATCAGATATTGCTATCAAGGTTATGAAACCACTTGAGAAGTATTCCAATTTTTTTTTTGGTTTCTGAAAGAATTTTTTTAATATTTCTGTTTTTATTAGTATTCTAATGCTTAGAAGACTTCATTTGTGAAGTTATAAAGACATATCCCTTAATTTTGTGAAGGTTTAATTATTAAGATTCTATTTCTTTTCTAGGTAATAGGACTAGATTGTCTATTTCTCTTTGTGTCAGTTTTGACAAGCTCTATTTTTCTAATAATTTGTCCATTTAGTCTAAATTTAAAATTTATTAGCAGAATGTTATCATTCTCTGATGACCTTTCTTAATGTATCTTCGATCTGGAGATATTATCAACCCGATTTTCACTTCACTAAGTTTTTCTTCAATAATGTACATTGTTATTTTTCCCAACATGTGTGTTCTTTATCTGAATTATTACACTTTTATAACCAATGTTTCTACATGGCTCCTTTTTATGACTATTGCTTCTAAATACAAAAACCTGCCCTTATTTTGCAGGGGATATGTATTGTACTTTTAAAAAATACTAATCCTTTCCTTCTTTCATTTATTCTTCATCACGCAACATTGACTATGCAATGTATTCTCTTGGGTCTTATCATAGTTGCATTCCTTGGGTAGGAACATTCTTCTCTGGGAGATTTAATAAATGTGCATGAAGAAGAACGAGTTTTAAGAAGGGAAGTGATGTGCACCAAAACCTAAATAAAACCAGAGGCACAATTGTGCTGTGATTTTGACTGTCCTTCCCCCATATCAGCAAGAATATATGATATTCACTTTAAGCTCTAAAGAAAGCAGCTCTGGGAAATGACAGTTTCCTTTCTTATAATCTACCTGTCCTGGAGGTGTGAAGCAGGTGAGGAAATGTAGGAGTAGGGGATCCTTGGAGCTGGTTGTTTTTGTTTGTTCCTTACCCCAGCAGGTTATTAGGACTGCCCAGAACTTCAGCCCGGGTAACTTACCTCACATGTCTAAACAAAAAAAAAAAAAAGAGCCCCTAAGGGCACGTGGGGTCGAGAGAAAACTTTCTCCAGCCTAATTCCTGAACATGGAGACCTGCCCATACATCCCCAGAGAGCTTTGGGGATAGCCTCACCCCAAAGATCTGATAAGAACTGCCTCCTGAGTCCCAGACAGTCCCCACAGTTCCTAATTTAGTTCTCAGATTATACTGCTCATTTGTCCAGAGCTTTAAGCCATTCCTGATCTTTCCCTCCCTCCTTCCCTTTCTTTCTTCCTTCTCTTCTTCCCCTCCCCTTTTATTTTTTTCTCCTAGTCCAGGAATAGAGTACAAATTGAAGAAACATTCAGAAAGAATGAAATGAGACTTTGCAATGCAAGACAATAGAGAAATCTTGGCTACATATTGAAATGTAATGGAAACATTCTACTCACAGCTAAGATATTCTTCATAGTAAGTACCACAGAAGGGCATTCTTAAAATGCAAGAAATCCTGGTATCTATGGATTTTTAAGAATATCAGAAATTACTGAAAAATGATATATTTAACATTTTGCTTTATATAACTCCTGGTTCAAAGGAAAAAATATATAAACATAATAAAAGCAGAAGGAAATGAATACAAATTGAAGCCAAAACAATGATACATTCAAAAACAGAAAGACAGGACAATAGATAAATGAATCCCATAACAAGTTTTATTTTTAATCTATAAATTAGTTAATCACCTGGCAGGAATCATTAAAAATGAGAAAAATACGTAAAACTCAACTTTTGAGTCTTAAAGGGAGAATAAGAAAATGACATTGGCATCAAGCTATACAGGGTATCCTACTTAAAGTCTAGGAATATGTGTGTATATCTCCCAGACTTTCCCTGGTTAGCGTTTGGCTCCCTCTCTTCTCCAGGTTGAACACTGTATTTCATGTTCTGATTTTTCCACATCCATTAAACAGAGGTTCAAGTTGGTTATCTTTGTCCTTTAAAATTCTTTGCTGTTATTCTTATATAAAAAATGTTGAATTATTTTTTAATTATGGGAATAAACCATTCTTGGTAATGATATATCAATCTTTTGGGGATTTCATTTGTTATTGTCATATTTGTATTTTTCATCTATATCATAATCTACAGTATTAAAATCTGTATCCTCTAGGTTTTTTTTTTCTGCTTTTTGTTTGTTTGGTTGGTTGGTTTTGGAGACAAGTAATCATAGTTCTGGTTTTAGGTATGTTCTTTACATTTTGTGCTCTAGAACATTTAAAGTAGCACAAGAATTCTTGGTTCTTGGAGGCTTTAGAAATAAGTCCTTGGTCTCAGATATGTGGGTTGAATTTTTACATGATTCTTCACATTCTGCCATGTTTCTTAACTATGTAGTTTCTCAGTTCTTGCTTGGGACAATTCCAGTTCTTATCCCCAAATTCATGAGCAGAATTGCATTCAATAATCTGTTTTGTCTGTTTTTTTCCTAAGATTCTTTCTTTTAAAAATCTTTTTATAATTTGTTTTTAAAATAGCATGAGGCTTATTGAGATATAACTTATGTAAAATAAAATGCACAAGTACATAGTTCAAAATTCTGACAGATGTAAACACCTGTGTAATCAATACTCAAGATATTTCCATCACCCCCTAGACTTTCCTTGTGACACTTACAGTTAGTCCCCACTGCTGCCAGGCAAACACTCTTCTGATTTATATCACTATAAATCAGATTCACATGGAATATGTGTATGTGTGTGTTCTCAATATAATGCTTTTGTGCTTTATGCATGTTATTACATGTAATAATAATTGCTTTAATTGTTGAGTACAATGTGATTGTTGGAATACACCACAATTTGTTCATGTGTGCTCTTGTTAATAGATATTTGAGTTGTTTCTGGGTTTTAGCTATTATGAATAAAGCTGCCATAAATATTCATGTGCATGTCTTTTGGTGGACACATGTGTTTATTTTTCTTGATAAACATGTAGGAGTAGAACTGTTGGATCATAGAGAAAAAGCCCACAAAGGGACACAAAGAAACTCTTAGAGGTGATGGATGTCCATTACCTTGACATGGTAATAATTTCACAGGTGTTTACATATGTCCAAACTCATCAGATTGTATATATAAAGTACATGCAGTTTTTTTGTATATGAATTGTTACTCAATAAAGCTATTATTTTAAAAAGAAAGTGCCAACCAATTTCCTAGAATGATTTTACTCTTTTACTTCTGACCAGCCATGTAGGAGTTCCAGTTGTCCCACATCTTTTCCAACACTTAGTATTGTCAGTCTTATCAATTTTAGCCATTTTAATCTTTATACAGTAGCATTTCATTGTGGGTTTAACTGGCATTTCTTAATGTCTAATTACAATAAGCACCATTTAATGTACCTACTGGATAGTTTTTCTTCTTTTTGGAAATGGCTGTTCAAGTGATATGCCCACATATTTTTTAATTGGGTTGTTTATTTTTATCAACATTCATTTTTGAAAATTCCTCCTTAGAGTCTGCGTTATAAGTTTATTCTTTCATGCTAATTAGTGTAAATTCTAATAAATTATTCATCATAGTGATTAATAACAACCATATCTCATTTAATAGATGTTATAAATAGTTGTTAAATTTCAAAACTCCATTTTTTGCAAATAAAACATAATTATAAGAAGTAAAGGAATAAAAGACCAAGAATATTAGCCTCAATAAACAACCAACATCATACTTAAATGTAAAACTCTAGGAAACACACTTCACAAATCCTGCTATATCATGCACTGCTAATGACAGTGAGGATGGAAAAGGTTTCAGAAAAATTTGGCCTGTTTTCACCCATGATCCTTTAAAATGATCATACCATTGAGACTGAAATTTCACTTATAGAAATTTTTAGATATTCATGCAGAGCTCTAAAAAAGAATTTCATTACAATATTATTTACAACAGTGAATGAATTAAAGCAACTTGAATGTCCAGTATAGGAAAGAAGTTAAATGAACCATGCTAAGGCAAAGTGATATTAGGTTAAAAAAATCACATTTTAATAACACAAGAGAATATATAAATGCTATGTATAATGAGAAGGATCATTCTCAAAGTGTGAAAAAATTTTTTAATGTTCAAAGAAAAAAGAAGAAATTATATCTTATAGCTTTAAAACCAGAGATGAGATTGCTAACAAGAATTCTTCCCAACTGTATGGAAAGATAGATTTGTGATATTTGTGAGATACATCTATTATTTTCAGTATATATTAATGTTTAATACACATACATGTGATATATATAATATGTATGATACTGAAATTTATCAGATATGCAGTGCATGGGTTTTAGATTCAGATGCCTGGGTTTGTGTCTTCACCTGCTACCTTGAGAATTAATTTTTTCCTTTTGACTCTCAATTGAGAACAGCAGCTTCCTAACAGGTTTGTTATAAGTACTGAAAGAGTTAATGAGCAAAAAGCAAAAGGCCTGGCAAAAAGTGAGAGGTATCTTAGTAAGTATTAGCAAAAATTTCTAGCTTTCATTACAGTATTATTTTTACTATTATTATTTAGTTATTACTTTATATTATTGTTATTGCTACTTTATTCTGTACTTCCTATTGCTGTTTAAAAGCACATTCGTTATTATCTTTCTGCATGAAATGCAATTACGAATCATGCTCCATATATAGTGTGCTCGTTTAATACAATATGCTACCTTTTCAAAATTATGTGTAAATATCTTGATGATTGCATAATGTTTCAACAATGGTAAGTGTCACTCTTTAACCTCCTGTATAAGAAGGATGATTTCGTAAGATCCATATCTTAAAGGTGGAATTAGCGCGGCTGCCCGTTTGTCTCTCAGCTCCTAACCCACTCTTGACGGCTCTTTCTGCAAACCACGTTTCAGTTTTTCGCTCCCAGACACTTGGCGCGGTTCGGCCCACTGGGACATTAGAGGGATTCTGGAACGCTCAGAGGCGACAAGGACTTGCTCTGCCCTGCGCACTTTCAGTCCTTCTTTGCTTCGTTCCCCTGCAGGCTCCCGAGCAAGGCTTCCTCCCCCAGGCAGTGGCTGCCCTGCGCGCAGCCGCTGGTGCCAGTTTGCCTCGTTTGCAGCGCTCCAGGGTTTGCAGTGAGCAAGCTTCACTGCCCTCTGCTCCTCCCAGACCCGGATCAGCTCCCGGGAGCTCTGGTCCCACCTGCACTGGACCCTCCGCGGAATTTCTGAAGCATCTACGCCAGCCTAGCAGCGCCCTCTTCAGAGACCTGACTCCCAGCTCCTCAAGCGTCGAATTTCAATTATCTCCAGCTCCTCTGTCCTCCCTGTCCTGGAAGTGGTACCATCATAATACCTTCACATCCTATTACTCAGTCTCCAATACTCAATTAACATCTTTTATATTAAACTTTGTCTGTTAAAACAACTAGCATGGTTTCTTTGTCCGGACTGGATCCTAACTGGTGGAATGGGTAAAAATGTAAGTCCCCCCAGACTCAGTACTGGTTCGGCTGTGAGGTTGGAACTGCCCTTCAGCCAGTCTACTGTCACCAGCAGTAAGCTCCCCTTGCTGTCTCCTTTCCATCAAACTGGACACATCTGACATATTAACTATGCATTTCTGTGATTTCTGGCTTGAAGAATTCATCCTAAAATTATTGGTCATTTATTTGTTTTCTTACTAAATAATATTGTCATGTCCTTCAACTCATTTTTTTTCATATTTTCTGCCTTTTATTCTGGTTCTCTTCTGCTTCTTAAATTAAATCTTTATCTTTTAAAGCAGCGGTCTCCAACCTTTTTGGTACCAGGGACCAGTTTCTTGGAAGACAGTTTTTCCACCCATGGAAGGGAGGGGAAGTTGGTTCAGGTTGTAATGAGAGAGATGGGGAGCGGCACAGGAAGCTTCCCTCGTTAGCCCGCCACTCACCTCCTGCTGTGCCCGCCGGGTTCCTAACAGGCTGCGCACCAGTAGCACCTGGGGGTTGGGGAACCCTGTTTTAAAGTATTTTTTAATACTTTGATTTCAATTTTTCCTTAAACCAATTTCTGAAAGTTTTTTTATTTTTTATTTTTTAATTCTTTTTAAAGCAAATCGACCACTGTCTGATAAAGTCCTAACTGTGGAAATACTGTCTTCTTTGGTCCCATGTTTCTAGTTCTGTTTCTCAACTTACATCCTGCTCCTGGAATAGCTCTGTCCTCTTTCCTCTCAGTTCCCTCAATTCTCATGTGTGTTTGATTTTGCTCCCAGATGGCTTGCCCAGTCTCCTCAGCACTGAGTCCCCCAACACTTGGCAAGCCCAGCCTGCATGCTCACCTGGGGGCAATTGAGGAAGGGGGGGAGGGAGGCTCTGCTCCAATATCTTCACTTTGATCACACATTGCAAAATAGTTCCTTGTTCAAAAAATATTTATTAAGTACCTGCTTTGTACCAGATATGGTTCTTAGCACTGGAGACAACAGAGTGAAGAAAGAAACAATGAAAAAATACACACAAGTATGTATCTCATTTTGTCACACAGAGTATTTTACATGTATTTCTGTGAGGTAGTTAGAAGTGCTGTGATCAAGAGAGCATGTAACTGATTAGAGAGTAATGGGCATAAAAGTTCAATAGAAACACATAGAAAAATCCCAAATGCCCACTGGAAGGAAAATGGGTAAATAAATTATGGTATTGTCAATGAAACATCAGCAACAGTAAATGTAAATGAACTGCAGCTATACACAGTAATGTAAAGAAAAATTTACAATATAAAAGTGAGTGGGAGAGTTAAGTTCTGAAAGATTAAATAGTGCATAATACCATTTTTATGTAGTTAAAATATATTTTTTTCTTACACACTGGACACAAGATTCAGTATGCCTGTTATGTCTGGTGGGAGTTGCAATAGGACAGAACAGAGGAGAACTGCATGTTTAGATGTAAGTTACTGTCAATATTCTCTCTACGTGTTAGGTGGTAATTTCAGGATGCTAAGTAGGGGAGAGAAAACGTGAGAAAGGGAAGAGGGAGAAACAATTCTAAAAATTCCTTTAGAAGAGAAAATTTCCTTTCTTTTCTTCCTGAAAAAATTCAGTTCAAAACCCTACAGGCAGGGCTGGTGAACATAGGTGTCCCTAGAGGGGTGGAGAGATTGGATGCTACAATGGTCCAGGAAGGGATGCAGAGTGTGGTGAGGAGGGCAGAGCCATGGTTGGGTGTTATGGACTGAACGTTTGTGTCCCCCATCCCTAATCCATATGTTGAAGCCTAACCTCCAGTGTGCCTGCATTTGGAGCTGAGACCTCTTTGAACTCTGAGATCATATGGGTGGGACCCTAATTCAATAGAATTAGCGTCCTTCCAAGAAGACTTGTGAACTTGTGAAGGCCATAAAGTCAAGAAAAGAGTGAAGAGCTGCTCCAGAATGGAGTGTACTAACAGATATGACAATCCACTCAGCAAAGGATCTTGGATTTGATCCTTTTGTGGTACATGACATTAGTTTGTCAACTGGTGAAACCTGGTTGGGGTCTGAGGATCAGATGGACGTACTGTATCACTGATGTAGATGGTTGTTTGTGGGTATGCAGGAGAATATCTTTGCTTGTAGCACGGGCTTCAGGTCAGCACCATACTCTCTCATGCTTCAGGAAAAATATTATTTGTCCTATTATTGAAACTTTTTGGCAAATTTGAAATTGTTTCAAAGCAAACAAATTTTTAAAAAGAGAGAAAATGGAAATAAAGATGGCAGGTACAGACCAAGATATATGTCTATAAAACTAGCAAAACAAATAAACAAACAAAAAATACCATAGCTCGAGGGAAAGGTGGAATCAGCTGAAGATTATCTTAAGCTGGGTATTGGGTATATCCAATGTGTTTGTAAGCTATTGAGAGTGATACAGCAGAGAATGAAAATCTATTATTGTGTAAAGAAGGGTAGAGTGGCCCTTGAATATAAAGGCCTTGAATAGATGAGAAGGGTGGGATTCAGGCAGGAGGGCAGGAGTTGCCATTTTCCAGGAGCATAGAAAATTAATCTACTGAAAGAAAGATAAGACAAAATCTATCAGTCTAGAGGTAGGTGAGTTTGTAGATTTAATCATGGGATTATAGGTAGGTTCTTTGTTCTATTTTGTCAGTGACATATCAACTTGTCAGGCAAGGGAGAAAGGAAAAAAGAAGTTGATTGTGTTACAGGTAATGGAACATAAGCTGGATAAGAATAGAAATAAAGAGATAATTAGGATGATGGACCAAGAAAAAGTGGTTAGGTTAATGGATTGGAGATTTTGATGGGATAAAGTATTGAAGAGGTCATGCTGGAGAATGTAGGAAATTTAGGGATGAATATTCAAAGAGTGGGAAGTTTTAAAATATGACACTCATCCTACTAAGTTGTATTTCATAAGAATATCAGAAATAACATACTTCAGTTATCTTAGGACTGCAGATGTGTCAGTGTCAGAGATGATGTGGGTGGATAAGAATGAAAACATTTTTGGAACAGTGTTAGATACAGGATTGTGGAGATGGTGAGTCTTAGGGACATCATTCAGGAAGACACTGGTATGCAGGAGAATCAAGTCACTCACATTTTTTAGTATTCATGTTTCAGTTAAATGTATAAGTAAGGGATTTAAAAATCATAAATGAATAGATTTTAAAACACAGCCAGTAAATTTTTTAAACTTTATACAGTATGATAGAAATATATTCAGCCAGTTTTCAATTATTAATTATTTGTCCTTATTAGAAATAGGTTTATTTTACTAAGAAAAGTCTATGTCTTGCCTAATGATTGCTGAAGACAGGTAAACAAAAATGAGGAAACATACTCATTTTGATAAAGCCTATGTTGAGCCACTTAAAAATATATTTGTTAATCAAAACCTAGGAATCATTGCAGAAGTGGTGGAAATCTTTATAACAATATGAGATCTCAAAGTTAATTTATATTTTATGATAAATAATAACGACAAGGAATATGTTTGATGAATAACTTGGGTCTCTTTCTGCCATTGTTTTGTTTTCATTAGAGAACACAGGGCACCAGCTGAGGACCTTTCTGAGGTCCTTCTGAGGTCTGTGAAGTAAGTGCAAACGGAAGGAGAGATGATTATTTTTGAGAAAAGCTGGGACTATAAGTAAGTAGCTAAAAACATGAGTATTCCATCTATTGTTTCAAAGTAATTAAATCACAGAACATTAATGGTGAAATATGCACATTTTAATGAGTTTCAGGGTGCTTATTTACTCCAGACTCATCTTTAATGTATTCTCAAAATTTCTTTCTTCCTTTCTCTTAGTCATGGTTCATTAAATGTAGCTCACAGTTTCCATAGAACCTTGCATTTCTTCTTCCTTTTTTTTTTATAGAGCTGAAATAGATTTTTTACAATTTCCATTTGTTCTGTTATGCTTTAGAATGTCAGCACAAATAGGTGTAAAAGCTACTTTTATAGGTCATCATTTTTCTAAATTAAATGTACCACTTTTAAGTCCAGAGTTTATGGAATTATAGGGTAGAACCAGCAGTTAAAAATATGAATGAAGTCCTGTGCACTTGTTTTCATGTTTAGGAGCCGTCAAAATCTTCCTGGAGACAAAGATTGAAAATAAAATCCTGGCAATCAATACTGTATTCTCTAAAATTGATAGATTTAACTTAAAATTAAAGAATGGCCCAATCTAAGCAATAAATTCCTAGCTTCATAAAATATAAATATGTGTTGCCTTTTAAATATATGATGCATTGCTTACATGTAGGAAAATATGCAATCTTAATTACAATTTATGAATTTTGAAAAATGTATATACATTCAACCTACACAACACAGCAACAAGATACAGTGCATTTCTATCATCTCAAAAGATGCATCAAGTTCTCTCCCATCAGTCCCCCCACCTCGCACCAGAGAAAATCGTCATTGACTTCTATCAGCATAGATTAATTTTTTCTGTACTTGAGTTATAATCATTCATTATTAAGCTATTATGTCTAATCTCTTTTATTGAACATTACAGCAATGTGGTTCATTCATGTTAGTTTGTGTAGCAGAAGTTTGCTCTTTTTTATTGTGTAATATTCCATTATATGAATATACCACAATTTATTTATCCCCAACTCTACATTAATGGACATTTGGATTGTTTCTTATTTGGAGGTCTTAAGAATAAAGCTGCTATGAGCATTCTAATTCAAGCCTTTTGACAGACATATTTATGCATTCATACTGGGTATTTACCAAGAGTAAGACTGCTGAATCATAGGGTAAGTGTATAGTTATTTTCAGTGAGCCTGAAAAAGTTTTTGACTTGCTTGTTCCATTTTATACCCGTACAAACAGTAGATAAGAATTCCCATTGCTCCACATTGAATCCAGCATTTGGTACTGTCACTGTTTAATTTAATTTAATCATCCTGGTGAGTGTGCATTTTCCTGATGGCAGGGCCAGGACTAGGGTAGGCAAGTAAAATTCTACCTCAGGCACAATGTTTAGGAGGGAGGACACCAAAAAATTCAGTAGTAAAGATAAATAATATTTTAATTCAATAATTTAAAAAACAAATATTAATGAGAAAAATCCATGTGGAACAAAATATCAAAAATTTAAGGAAATATGTGTCATGCTGACAAAGATAGGGAAAAGCCTTTGTGCTTTGCCATTTAGTATAATGTTAGCAGTAGATCTTTGGTAAAAAGCCTGATGATCAGATCAGATCAATTTCCTTCTATTCTTAGATTTTGTGCATCTATTGAGATAATCATTTTTTATTGACTACTAATTGATGTTAAAATTTTAAACCATTCTCCATTAATTTCGTTGTGATATGCAAACCTATTCATACATTGCTGAATTCAATTTGTAAAGATTTTTGTAGAAATTTTATCCCTATGTTTCTGAGATTGAATACCTGTGATTTTTGTGTTTTGTCAGGTTTTGGTATCAGGTTTACATTAGCTTCATAAAATGAGATGGAAGTGTTCCCATTTTTTCTACTTTCTGGAAGAATTTGCATAAAATTAACATTATTTCTTCCTTAAATGTTAGGAGAAATTCACCAGTGAAGATATCTGGACATGATAATATCTTCAGAATCAATCTATTTATAGATAGTATATTCGAAATGTCTACTTCTCCTTGTGTTGGTTTTGATAAAATGTGTCCTCAAGGAATTTTTCATTTCATCTATGCTTTCAAATTTATTTGCACATAGCTGTTTATAATATCCTCTTATTATTGGTTTGTCTTACATTTTCTTTCCAGTTTTTTCTCTACCAGTCTTGTTATGGATTTATTAATTTTACTAAATTTTTTGAAAAATCAAGGTTTAGTTTCTTGGTTGAGTTGCTCTGTTGTATGTCTCCTTCAAGTTTTACTGTTTTTTTCTCATATCTTTATATTTTATTGCAGTTTGATTATTTATTCTGCCACCTTTTACTAGCTTCTTGGAATGAAAGTTTAGATCACTGGTTTTCAACATTTTTTTCTTTTCTCATATATACATTTAAAGCCATAAATTTCCTTTCAAGCATTGCTTCAGCTGTATCCCACAAATTTGAGATGCCTTGTTTTTGTTTAATCTCTCATTTAAAAATATTTCAAAATTTTATTGTGATTACTTGAGTACACTGTAGGTTATTGAAAAAAGTTTGTTGCTTAATTTTCAACCCTCTGGGGATTTTCTAATTATCCTTCTGTTGTTAATTCCTAGTTTAATTACACTGTAGTCAAAGATTATAATCTTCATTATTTTATTCCTTCAAAATATGGCAGGACTTGCTTTATGTCTCTCTAAATAATTTTTTTCTTTTTTGGCAAAGAATCTATGTGCCTTAATGTATTTGAAAAGAATGTGAATGCTACATTTGTAGGAGGTGGTATTTTGTGTGTCATTTAGGCCAAATTGTTGATCAATGTGTTAATTGTGTTGCTCTAATCTTCTATATTGTTTATTGGTTTTGAGATTGCTTGTTCTGTTATTGAGGGAGTGAGTTAAAATCTCTAGCTATGATTTGAATTTATCTATTTCTCCTTTTTTCTCTTATATTTTTGTCTCCTATATTTTGATATTATTAAATGCATACAAATTTATGATTTTATTCTTTTAATTTTTTTAATTTTTTAAAATTTTTATTGGAGTATAGTTGCTTTACAATGTTGTACTAGTTTCTACTGTACAGCAAAGTGAATCAACTATATGTATACATATATTCCCTCTTTTTTGGATTTCCTTCCCATTTAGGTCACCACAGAGAATTGAGTAGGCTTCCCTGTGCTATACAGTAGGTTCTCATTAGTTATCTATTTTATACATAGTATCAATAGTGTATATATGTCAATCCCAATCTCCCAATTTATCCCACCCACTTTTATCATTATAAACTCTCCCTTTTTATTTCTAGAAATATTTCTTACTATAAAATCTGATCTTTCTGATAGTAACATAACCAACATAGTTGGTACCTGTCAGCCCCTAGTCACAACATATTCACCAATTGATAACTACATAACCTTGTTTTATATGTATTTCTGGCTAAAGACCCCTTGTTTAATATATATTGAACTCATGGGCAATAGCACTATAACACATGTCTGAATGAAGCTTACCCTAATTTCTCCAGAAGGCACATAACAGTCTTCTTGCCAGTAGGAACACTAGACATCACTTTAGTACTATTTTGGGGAGCCATTTAAACACAAAAATTCACAGGAAAAAAACCCACAAAAATGTGAAAAAAAAAAGTGGCACTAAATAGACTGCAAAAAGGACACTTATTTACAGTATGAAAGTGGAAACAAGAAGGCAGAATGTCACCCTCTTCAACCTCCTCTGGAAACCTGTGTGTTGGGAGACTCAGATTTTTCACCACTGCACAGATTCACACATGACTTGAAAGCACAGGAGCATTGATTTCAGGGTTACAAATAAATGTTAACTAGTAGGTGAATTTGAATATGTGAACAATGTGGATCAAGTATATATCTTTTTTCTGTCCTTTCAAGTTAAATCTTTCTGTCTTCTTATATGTACACTCTATCTCTTTTAAATAGCAATGGTTGAATCATGTTTGTTTTTTAATATCTCTTCTGACAACCTTTATCTTCTAATTGGAAAATTTAGTCCATTTAAAATTAATGTAGTAATTACATTAATTTTTATGTAATTTTTGACTCTACAGTCTTTCTATTCATTTTCTAATTTTTCATATGTTCTGTGTTTCCCTATTTTACCTTTCTTGCCTTCTTTTGGAGTAATTATTATTTATCTTACCTACATTTTAGTTATATATTTAAAAATTTTATTTAGTGGTTCTCTATGGAGCAGAATATTAGTCCTTTTTCTGTTACAATGACCTTAAATGAGTCTTGTAAAAGCTTTCCAAGTAAATCAAGAACCTTACAACAGTTCACAAGAATAAGCTCCTGAAACATTTCAATAGTACAAGCCCCCAGAACATTTCAAAGTCATTTACATTCCCTTCCTAATTCAATTCACTGCCATCACCATGTCGAAGAATAATTGGCTGTTTACAGTAAAGCTTTGTTTTAAAGAAATCAAACTGAGAACTGTGTTACATTTATATTAAATTGTATTATGCAGCTCCTACTGCAGGAGACATTGCTCAGACATGCTTTTTTTATTGTCCAACATCCGCTCATCAAACAGGAGGTAAACATTAATATTACATAAAACCTACAGAACAATCTTGTGCAAAGCTTAAAGAGCTCCTTGAAACCATACCTTTGTTGCCAAAGTAAATTATAAAATGTTGTTTAATATTGAGCAGTTACTGTAATTAAACTATAATAATTTGTAATGTAATTTTATTCTCAGATTAGACTTTTAAGTTTTTTTAATTGAGGTATAGTTGATTTACAATATTATATTAGTTTCAGGTGTACAATATAGCAATTCAAAATCTTTATATAAATAAATCCATACAATTAATGTCAATTAATCTATGACAAAGGAGTTAAGAATTTACAATGGAGAAAAGACAGTCTTTCCAATAAGTCATGCTGGGAAAACTGGACAGCTATATGGTAAAGAATGAAATTAGAACATTTTCTCATACCATAAAGAAAGAAAAAAACTCAAAATGGATTAAAGACCTAAATATAAGACCTGAAGCCATAAAATTCCTAGAAGAAAACAGGCAGAACACTCTATGACATAAATTATAGCAATTTTTTTTTGATCTATCTCTTAAGGGAAAGGTAACAAAAACAAAAATAAGCAAATGGAACCTAATTAAACTTAAAAGCTTTTTCACAGTGAAGGAAATCATCAACAAAATGAAAAGACAACCTGTTGAATGGGAGAAGATATTTATAAATGACATGTCTGATAAGGGGTTAATATCCAAAATATATAAAGAGCTCAAACAACTCAATATCAAAGAAACAACCCAATTAAAAAGTAGACACAAAACCTGAATAGACATTTTTCCAAAGAAGATATGCAGATATCACCTCACTCCTGTCAGAATGGCTATCATCAAAAAGTCTACAAATAACAAGTGCTGGAAAGGGTGTGGAGAAAAAGGAACCCTCCTACATTGTTGGTGGGATATAAATGTAAACTGGTACAGCCATTATGGAGAATAGTATGGAGGTTCCTCAGAAAACTAATGACCCAGCAATTCTACTCTTGGATATATAGCCAAAGAAAAGAAAAACACTAATTCAAAAAGATATATGCACCCCAATGTTTGTGGCAGCATTGTTTATAGTAACTGTCACATTAGATTGATACAAGATTAGCTTAACTTTGAAAACGATTTTTATGCTTTCTCAACTTTTTCTATTCTCTGCAATAGAAATTTTCTGAATCTTGGTACTTTAATAACAGACCTAAAGCTACATGGCTAGGTATTGCCAAAGAGTAGAGTGAGAGAGAAGCAGAAGGGTATAACTAGTGAGTAGTTACTGATTTTTAATCCATAATTTATAATCCATAATTTTGTAAAAAAAAGTTGTCTATATTATTAGTATTTTCTTCTTTTTACATGGTTTGTACATATTGTCCTCAAACATATTGCATATGTACTTTAACTGTGAAAGCATTAAATTCTATCATAGTAAATTTTAAAATATATTACAAAAATAAAAATCACTATTAACCTTAAACATCCAAAGAGAATCATTGTTAAACTTTTAGGGATTTATTAATCCAGTAATATCCATTCAATCTACTCATCTCAAAAGAGTTAATATTTGTATTGGCTCTATTTTATATTATTATGGGTTTGGATTGAAAAAGCAAGTTGTAAAAAGATACATTCAATATAATAATATTTAAGAATATTCAAAAATAATAATGAAATTATATTCTGGGCACATACACGTATGGAAAATATACTGGAAATAAATAAAAATTATAGCCTTCAAATACTAGTTAACTAATGAAAGGCAGAAATAGAAATGGGATAGGGATACAGGGTTTTTTAACTCTCTGTAACATTTCTTGGATAAAAAAAAGAGTTGAAGCAAGTATGATAAAGTATGTTTTGTCTGGCTGACAAATATGTTGCTGCTTTTATTACTATTTTCTGGATTTTTCTATATTTTATCATTAAAAATGTATTAAGCAAATAAAAAAGAGCTAGTTACTGAACATACTTACCAATTCAGTGTTTTCTACTTGCTAATGCAACCATTTCTCCCCTTAAAATTCCATCCCTCCACCCACTTTCATGAAGTTTAAATTTGATAACTTCTTTATTTGAATGTTTAATTTATTCATTTTTAATTTTCTTGGGAAGAAAAACATTTAAGTTGAGAAAAATTTTTTCTCAGTACAGCTTTAGAAAATTCCATCTGTTTTGGCATAAAGTACCCTTACTATTACAAATATATATATATTTAAACAAATACCTTACACCTTTTAGATCATTTAGTAAACATTGATTATATCCTAATATCACTGTCAGATTCTTTATTATACATTCATATATTTCATGTTGCTTAATACACTCCAAATTACTCAAACGTATTTTTAAAAAATCAAAAAATTACATAATCTAAAATCTGTCCCAAATGTGACAAATTCATGGAGAATTCTAATGTAAATGTGCAAGTTGTACAATTTTTGTAACCTTCAGCATTTGTTACAATATTTTCTACATTAAAAAAAAAACAGGGCACAAAAGTCAGTGAAAGCCCATAAACACACTAAAAACTCGCTCATTAAAACAATAGTAAAATGCAAGTGGAAATTTTTGTTATTTAAAAAAAAATCCCAATTGCACTATCATATTCTTATTACACTCACGTATTCATCAACAAATTGTTTCTAGACCACCATTGGCAAGATCACAGTTTTCCAAGTAAAACTAAGACAGAAAACAAAGTAAATTACATAGCATCTTCCAGTTTGTTGTTAGCTCTCTGTGAAGACCATTGAAGTATTTCTTTCAAGATATTTAAATTTTTTACATGTTTAAATCATCCTACAACTGTTATACATCCCTCTCACAGAAACAATCGGAAAAACCTCCCCAACTTTATTTCACACAAAACAACCAAATTTTATATGACTTACTTCCAACCCAATTAAAGGAAAATAAATCTAAAAGTTGAAGAGTTAAAGTGAATTATTATATTAATAACCATTATATAAATTCATCTATAATAGAGTACCATCAAGAATATTTAATTTTATGAATCAAAAGAATATACACTTTAAATATTTTCAACAAACAGATACCTAAAGTAGTTGACTCTTTCCGTGTGCACTATAGTTTATTCTGGGGTTTCCTATGGCCTTAGCTGCTCACCCACTCCTCAGTTCCATTCATTCAACAAATAATGTTGAGAATCTACTGTAGCCATCGAGTTAGGTGCAGTGAACACCATCGTAAATAAGAGAGATGTGGCCAATGCCCTCTTGGGTCCTATAGTCCAGTAGGAAAGAAAAATATTAAATCAACTAAATGAGTAATTACTTATCTGGCATTGTGATATACTCTGGAAATACATAGGAGACAGAGTGCTTATACCAAGAGGTCTGAACTGGATTCTTGGACTGCTGAGTCTCTTACACAAATCAACCCCAAGTGTCTGTAAAGAAAGCAATCGTACATTTGTGGGACAGCTATGTCTGAATAGATTTCTATGCAAACAAATTGAATAAACAAACCAGCAAAAAAAAAAAAAAAAAGAAACAACTATAGAGAAATTTGGTTAAAAAACTTTGGAGGTAACCCCCAAATTCTAGCTCATAAAAGAATATATAGCTTGAAAGATATAGCATAAGAAATAAGCAATTTTTAGATAGTTACATTCTGTGCACTCAAATTAAATTACAAATTAAAGAAAATGTGTGTAACATATAAAAACTAGATTGTAAGACAATAGCCTAAGATGAAAGAGGGAGCAGGCTGTGATAACACAATAACATCAAAGCAGAACTGAAGATCGCACTAGGAACTGAAGACAGCCTAGGAGGCATTTCAGAGAACTGAGTTAGCAATTGTAAGTGGATCTTAAAAAGCTATTCAGGGACTTCCCTGGTGGCACAGTGGTTAAGAATCCACCTGCCAATGCAGGGGACACAGGTTCGATCCCTTGTCCAGGAAGATCCCACATGCCATGTAGCAACTACATCCCTGTGCCACAGCTACTGAGGCCTGCCCTCTAGAGTCCACGAGCCACAACTACTGAAGCTCATGTGCCTAGAGCCTGTGCTCTGCAACAAGAGAAGCAACCACAATGAGAAGCCCACGCACTGCAATGAAGAGTAGCCCCCGAGTAGCCTCCGCTCGCCGCAGCTAGGGAAAGCCCACGAGCATCAACGAAGACCCAACGTGGCCATAAATAAATAAATAAAAATTTAAAATATATTAGTTTAAAAAAAATCTATTCAAAAACACAGCAGAAAAAAATCAGAATAGAATATAATGAAAGACGAGATAATAGGGAAGACAGAAGAATAGTGATAAACTGTATAAAGGGAACAAATCAAATGGATCTCAATTAATAATCAAAGTTATAAATGAAAAAAACATTTAGTTGAAGAAAAACAATGATGTAGAATAGAATGGCCCATCAAATTCAAGACAAGAAAACAGTAAAAATTACTAGTGGTTAAATTCTTTTTTGTGTCTGTCAATGATTCTCTGAATTTTTACAATGGATATATAATTTTTAAAAGTAAAATCTTCATGTATTATTAAATAAACTTTTTATTTTAGAACAGATTTAGATTTATAGAAAGATTGAAATATCATACAGATAATTCCTATATTGTACACTCCACACCCAGGTTCCCCAGTTATTAGCATCTTACATTTGTATGGTACATTTTTTACAAATAATAAACAAATACTGATAAATTATTATTACCTAAAGTTGATAGTTTATTCAGATTTTCTTAGTTTTTACCTAATGTTCCTGTTCCAGGATTCCATTCAGGTTACCACAATACATTTAGCCATCATTTGTCCTTAGGTTCCTCTTGGCTGTGACAGTTTTTCAGACTTTCCTTATTTTTGATAGTTTTGAAGAGCACTGGTCACATGTTTTGTAAAATGCCCCTCAACTGATATTTATCGATGTCTTTTTTCATGATTAGACTTAGATTATGGGTTTTGGGGAGGTAGACTCCTGAATGCCATTTTCATTACACCATACCAAAGGTCTATATAAGTATAGATTCATATATATTTATTTTATACTTTGGGTTATAATACAATACTACCTCACTTACGTTTTGTTCAAATTGTTCCAGCCTTGACCTCTGAGATTTTTTTCTGTTGGCCCTGGTGTCCCTTTGAAATGTCCCCATCACTGTTTATTGTTGTCTTCAGCACTTTCTTACTTTCTGGCACTACAAGACACTCCAGGCTCACTTTGTGTATATCCTGCCACTGTCCTAGAATCAGCCATTTCTCCAAGGATCTCTGGTTACTTTTACTGGAGAAGGGTGCTAGAAACCAACTTCTGAGAGGTAAGTGTGCTCATTGGTACTGCATCTAGGTCTTCTCAGCTGATGGAAACGGAAATATAGGTAGGTACTAACCATATATCAATATGTGCACACATATATATTTATTTCTGTGGGTAACCAGCTGCATCTAAATTATGTTAGACATGAGTACATACTGATGTCTCCAACTATAATTTATGACCACATGGTCCTTCTAGCCTCCTCTCATTACTTGTCTGTAACTTCTCACTCCAACAGTGACTTGGCTCCCAACCACCTACCACCTGTTCACATTAATTCATGTAACATGCAGTGGCTTGTGAATTGTTAATTCATGCCCTCATAGAAAACAGCTCTATCAACTAGAGCACAGTGTTTGTGCTCATTTCCTCTTCTCGTTAGACTTTCCTACAGACTCCACTCCATTCCAAAGTTACTGAGTCAGCACCTTTCCCCCACTACATTCAGCAAATTTGTTTCACACACGTGTGATAGAGTTAGATCCCTTTGTTATATTCTGCATCCCATCCCGGAACCCTCAAACTTCTACTTGATTTTTTAAATGTGCATATGCTAAGGTTCAGTCTTCATGCAGTAAAGTTCTATGAGTTTTCAAAAAAACATAATATTATATATCCACCATCACAATATCATACAGGATAGTTACATTACCCTAAAAATGTAATGTTCATCTAGTCAACATTGTCACCCTCTTTGATCCCCTGGCAACCACTGTTCTATTTACAGAATGTCATATAACTGGAATCAAACTGTATGTAGTCTTTTCAGACTGATTTTTTTTTCACTTAGTAAATCACATTTAAGATTCATCCATGTTGTTGTATGGATTTATTAGTTAATTCCTTTTCATTGCTTAAGAGTATTCCATTACATGGATGTCCTATATTTTATTTATCAATTAACCTATTGTAAGATATCTTACTTGCTTCTAGCCATTATGAATGAAGTTTTATATGGCACTTTTGCATGCTGGTTTTTGTGTGGACATATGTATTCAAATAAGTTTGGTAAACACCTAGAAGCACTATTGCTCATCATACAGTAAGGCCATGATTAGCTCTGTAAAAAGCTGCCAACATGTCTTCTAAAGTGGATGTACCATACTGCATTCCCACAAACAATGAATGAGAGTTCTTTTTGTTCTGCATCCTCATCAGCAATTGGTATTGTTAGTTTATTGGATTTAACCATTGTAATAGGTATAGGGTTATAATTATAATTTTAGTTTCATCTCCCTGATGACAAAGATGCTGAGTGTCTCTTCACATGCTTGTTTTCACTCTGCATGTCTTGTCTGCAGATATCTCCTTTGGGCATCTTCATCTCCTTGGTGAGGTGTCTGTTCAAATCCTTTGTTATATTTTAATTTTGTTGTTTTCTTATTGTTGATATTTAAGAGTCTTTGTATGTTTGAGATCAAATATTGTTAAGTTCCTTATCAAATATGTTTTTCAAACATTTTCTCCAAGTCTGCAGCTTGTCTATTTATTCTCGTAAGACTGTCTTTCACATGGTATACATTTTTAAATTTAATAAAGTCCAACTTAACTTTTTTTTTCATGGATTATGCTTTTGGCTTCGTATCTACAAAATCATCACAAAACCCAAAGTCACATTGATTGTCTCCTGTTTTCTTCTAGAAGTTACATAATTTTCCATTTTAGATTTATGTCTATTGTCCTTTCTTGAGATAAATTTTGTGAAAAGTATAGTGTATATGTCTAGGTGCATTATTTTACATACAGAAGTCCAATTATTAAAGCACCATTTGTTGAATACTATCTTTTCTACATTGAGTTGTCTTTGTGCCTTTGTCTCTTAATGTATTTTTAATCACTGACATGGGCACATATTCCGAAATCTCTTGAAGTAAGGATAATAGATTTTGACTAGTTTCATTATTTAATGAGCAAGTATTTATCTCAGCAATGGTCCAGGCATTGAACAAAAAATACATCCAGTTTCTAAGTAGATAATGTTTTATTGAGTTGTGTTTGCTATTCCTTCCTAGGAACAACTTTTTTATTGACAGACACCAAGTTAGGAACTGAAGAAAAAATATTGAGCAAAATAACTCAGATTCTGCATCAACAGAGCTAATAGTCTGTCAGGAAAAACAGAATATTAAATAAGCAATTACCAAACAGTACAACAAGTTTTACAAGAGAAATACAGGATGATTAGGAATCATAGGACAGTGTATTCTATTATGAAAGGATTGGGAGTGTACTATTTTTATGTTGATTTAGAGTCGTAGGGTTGGGGTGGGGACTAGAAATGGCAGGGGTGGGAGTAGGGAAGGTATTGTTCAGGGAGAGAAGATTTTGTGCTGACAAAGCATAGTTCTTCACCAAGTATGAGAAGCAACGTAACATTTAAATGTGTCAGTGACAAGAGATACGGCTAAAGAGGTAGGCAGGAATCTTGTCATAGAAGTCACCCTAAGACTTTGCAGCAATTATTCCAGTGATCATGTTGAGATAGTGACAATATCTGATTTGCAGTTTTGGAAAAACCTTATTACTACAGAGTGGAAAAGACATGGGTAGTGAAGAGTGGAAGGAAACGATCACATTCGAAAGTTGTGTGTGATTCAGGTAGGTGATTCTAGTGACCTGGTGTTGAAGCTAAGAATTGAAATTTGAGTAAATAGCAGGTAAAATCAGCAGCACTTGTTGGCTCGCTGAACACAGGGAAAGAAAAAAAGACGAAGGAAGTGAGATGACTCGCAGCTCTTTTAATTGCAGAGTGATTTACAATCTAAGGCCATTCCTGAGTTAGAAAGCAAAATAAGTACAGATTTGGAGAGAAGATCACAAGATAAGTCCTGGACATGATGAGTTTAGTGCGTCTGGGAGACATTAGAGTTGGATATTTTCAACAGTCAAGTGGTCCTAGATCTCAGGAAAGACATTTTAGATTAAATTGCAGGCTCGGGAGTTACCAATAGTGTAATGAAATTGAAGTAACTGAAACTGTTAAGAATTAGATAAAGAACAAAAAAAAAAGGTGGCATGGAACAGAGTTCTTAGCAGTACTGACATTTAGTGGAGGGTGGAAAACAGGGTCTTGAAAACAAGATACTGAGTGAAACTGAGCAGGATCCTCCAGGGCTCTCCCAGGCGTTCTCTTTTTCTTGTTTGTAGTAAAAGGTGTTAGTCTCTTAGGCCTTCCCTTAGTTCCAAAGAGTAGACTTAAGTAGTTACTAATCAGGGAAGTGAGGGAATGCAGAAACAAAGGAAAAGCAACCCAATCAGAAAAGTAATGAGAGGTTAAACAATAGTCAATGATAAAACAGAGTCCTAGTTCTTCCTCAAGAGATAAACATAACAATCTGATGCATATCTTTGAGTTGTTCTGCAGAAACTAAGAAGACCCCTACCCATGTGGAGGATGGTGACTACATGCTGAGCACAAGCATGTAGACCCCAGACTGGTTGGAACCAGAAGGTTGACAGTTAAGATTCCTGTTATCTCACTACCAAACAATCAGAAGAAAGTCGTGCAGCCCTCACCTCAAATGTTGCCTTTATAAACAGTTCCCTGAAAACCATCAGGGAGTGTGGGTTTTTTGATTGGAGGTAAAAAATCAAGAGAAAGATGTTCAGAAATCAAGGGAAGACAGTTGGTGAAGAATGGGGTAGCCTTCAGGATGAAATGATGTTAAGAAATCAAAGTAGATAAGATGTGAACAATGTCTATGGGTTTTATTTTGCAAGAGAGATTTAAATCATCACGGTGAAGTAATTTCAGGGAATTTTTGTTGGCAAAATCTAGATTACACTGGATTAAGTAATGAATGAGAGTGAGTATATTATGTCATTTTTTACTTGTGCAAATGGATGGGTTGTTTGCACTGGAGCTGGCTGCACTTTACAGAAGCTCTTATGGATAAAATGTATTACAAATGGGAGAGAGAGTCAGTTTAGAACCATCTAAATTTGGCCCATGAGGATGGTCAGGGAAAAAGTGATTCCAATAGAGTGAGTGTGGAGTGAAGTATAGAAAATCAGTAAAACGGAAAAGCAGACCTAGAGGAACGTGCATTGTCCATCACAAGTCCCCCGCCCATCTTCGTGTTTGTCCCATGTCCTTTCCTTTCTCCTATGCTGCTGTCTGGAACGCACATGTGGCCGTGCTGAACCATGAAGGCAAAGGCGCATTCTGCCCTTCTGAGGCTCCCAAGAGTAGAAAGCCTAACGGGCCCTGAACCACCGACTTCCACTGACCCTGTTGTTTACGGGACTGAGAGATGAGGTTCAATCTTGCTTAAGGTTATTATTATTTGGGTTTGTTTTTATTTTTAATCACTCTGAGCAGAACTGAATTCTGATAAATCTGTCCTCTTTAAATAATTAACTTCAATCCTGCAGGTAAGTTTGTGTGTCTGGTGACAGAAAGTTAGATGAGCTTTTCTTCTGATTGAGAGATTCTATTTAATATCTGGAGTGAGAACAGAGGGTATCTGCACATCATAAAAGGGGAGCTCTGAGGCTGAAGGGTGAAGAAGCCGGCAAAAGTATGAAATAGTAACTGTGGAGAATGTGGAGTGACCCAACTAAGAAAATAATAGATTTGCTATTGCTGCAGTGAAAATAACATAGTTACAGGCTTCATTGAGGGCCGTTTGAGGCTGGTGAAAATGAATGTTTAATGATGTCAATTTAATGGTAATGATTTTGAATTTCTTGTTAACTTTTTATTAAAGGGAACTACAGAAAACATAAATGTTCAAATCCATAAATTATCACACTGAGGCTACCCATAGAACCAGTTCCCAGGTCAAAAAATAGATATGACCAGCTTCCTTCGTGCCACTTCCTACAATTTCAATATTGACTTCTAGTTGTGTGGTGTAGTGATATCTGGGGTTTCTTGTAATTGTATTGATAGTACAATACAGTACATATTCTTCTGTGTCTGATTTTTGTGCTCAATATGTGTATGAGGTGTGTCAATTTTGTTGTCTATAGCTGTATTTGTTAATTTTCTTTGATGTCTGATATATGAACGTGGCACAATTTATTTATCTATTCTACTGTAGATAGACCTCTGGTTTATTTCCAGTTTTGAGTTATTAAAAGTAGTGCTACTGTAAATATATTTGCACAAGACTCTTAGAATACATATATACACATTCTTATTCTAATATCAGAATAGCTAAAACTAAGAAATTGATATTCCCAAGTGTTGGCCCGCCTGTGTAGCAATATAGGAAAACTCATGTTATTTAGTAGGAGGAGTAGCAAATTGGTGCTACCAATTTTTTTTTCTTTGCGGTATGCGGGGCTCTCACTGTTGTGGCCTCTCCCATTGCGGAGCACAGGCTCCAGACGCGCAGGCTCAGCGGCCATGGCTCACGGGCCCAGCTGCTCCACGGCATGTGGGATCTTCCCAGACTGGGGCTCGAACCCGTGTCCCCTGCATCGGCAGGCAGACAATCAACCACTGCACCACCACGGAAGCCCCAGTGCTACCATTTTTAAACAGAGTTTGATATATCTATTAAATCTAAGGTGTACTTAACACTACAAACTGTAATTCCCCTCCCATGTATATATACCATATGAATGTGTATATATCTATATATACAAGAGAAATTTGTGCAAATATATTTACAGTAGCACTACTTTTAATAACTCAAAACTGGAAATAAACTAGATGTCTATCTACCGTAGAATAGATCTGTTTTCATTTCATTTGTCCATTTGTAATCATGCTAATGTGACAATATCTTAAAAATTCCTTACACTGTCTTGATATATCTAGTAGACCAAGTCTTCATTTCTCTTTTCTTCTAATCTTGCCTATTTTTATACTCAAAAATTTCCAAAAGAAATTTCAAATTAGTTTTTCAACTAATGCAAATAACTTCTTGAGATCTTGATTGGAATTGCATAGATACATATGTCCATTTGTCTTCCAATCAATAAAGTTGGAAGTCCATTCATTTTATTTAGGTCTTCCCTTATTTCTCCCCAAAACGTTTATAGTTTTCTGTATAAAGACACTTGATATTTTTCCTTAGATTTATCCCTGGGTATTTGATAATTTTATTCTATTGTAAATTCTATATGTTTTTTATAATTGTAATAGCCTAATCTTTATTGCTAGAATATAGCAATGCAATTGATTTGATATATTGACCTATTGTCCAACAATTTTTTCAGGACTTACTCATAAATTCTGACAAATTACCTTCATATTTTATATATTCTACATATGTAATCATATCAACTGCAAATATTAATAGTTTCAACCTTTTTTATCCTTACCTATTTTATTTATTTTCCTTAACTTAATGCATTAGCTAGTACCTTCAGTACAACGATGGGTGGTAGTAAAGATTGTGGAAATCTTTGTCTAATTCACAAACTCAGAAGTATGCATTAAGACTTTGTGATTAAATATGATGCTTAGTACTGATATCTAATAGATATTCCTTATAAGATTAAGGAAGTTCTGTTATATTCTTTGTGTACTAAAGGATTTTTTACAATAATCATAAATGGATATTTAATTTTATCATATTTTTATTAATTTACCAAAATGGCTCACTAAATGAGATTCAAGATTTAAGATGGTAGCATTAGAAGTTGAAAGTAACCTTCAGAATTGACTCAGTAACTAAAACTTGGATTTAAAGATGGCTTACACTCAGCAAAGTCAAAAATGATAAATTTCCTTAGTATAATGTGGAGGAAGATAGCTAAATGTTTAGAAACATAGGAGTGCTGTATGTATTTATTATATGAAACACATTAACCTTCCCACTGTTCCCTATGAAAGATAGGAAGACACCTCATTCATGAAGACTTTGGCAAATACCTTAGTGAAGTGTCACCAGCTTCCATGAAACTAGCACCATGGGGTCAATATTCTGTAGGGCATCATTGTAATGAGCTCCTTTTCTGATGGGAATAATTACCTGCTGGCAGCACTCAACCACAAAACTACGATAATAAGCCAAATGAATGCAATGGTAGTCAAAGGGTCTTGACCTCTAGGGATCTCTGGTTGTCGCCAATTGATCATGAGAGCACTAGAAATAAAATAGATGACTACCCTTTGAAAGCATTACTCAATCTGTACAACTCGGGAGGAAAAAAAAAAAAACCTTTATGTCTGAAGAACAGAAACATGACTTTGGTCATTATCAAAAGATTTTTTTAAAATCCTCTGTTTCCAGACACAGGTTAGATCACAGATGGGACCTCGGTACACACTGAAGTCATGCCAAGCCCTTTCCCTGATGTAACTGTGTTAGATAGAACATGGCTCCATCAAATATAGAATTCTGGACTGTTGCCTTGGCACCTCCTCATACGCATCTCATGAATACATCCTCAAGGCCCTAGTGTATTTTTTATTTAGTGTTGACATTTTGAACTAACTCCAGTGTTTCTCTCAAACATCAGGCTCTTTATCCCAGAAACACGATTTTAATTTACTACTATTTGCCTTTGGAGGAGCCCAGAATACTCCAATACTTTCCTCTTAAAAACTCATTGTAAGGTTTAACAAGACTTCCCTTTTCATTCAGTCTGAATTTTATAAAAAGGCTCATGAGTCAAAAATAGGGATAAATGACAATAAAATAATAGCTAGCTTTTACTGAGCCTTTACTGTGTACATGGCATTTTCCTCACAAGGTACAAAACAGGAACTCTTATTTATGGGAAAACTGGGTAACATCTAGGGATGACAAGTCACTTCACTTGCTTAAGGATGTAGAGATAATCAATACTGAGGGGAACCTTGAACTCACTCTATAACACTCAATAATTGGGAAACATGTACTTAAAAATGTAAGGCTAGTTAAATGTTTATGTTGCTTTTTTTCTTGAAAGCTTTTCAACAGCATTATTATAAGTTATTATTAACTTTCCTTCAAATTGTAAATATAGGCAAAGAACCATGGACAAGTTTGAAAATTATAGACTTTACCAAAAATTGCTGGTTTTCTTGTATTTTGGTTTTCTTTCCCCAAATAATTACCCGTTGTACAAAAATAGGTGTAGAAGGTAGTTATTCATGTCTAATCAAACCCACAGAATTTTTAATGAATAAAAAGCATATGTTAAAATTAACATCATAAACGCTGTGTTTCTACTGCAGCATAACTTTGAAACAAGAAGAAACAATCTGGAGGTAGTAGATTCAGTTACAAGATCCTCAGCTTTCTTTACCTCGTGGCTTCTAGTTACAGATATTTTACTATGGGATGGACGCATACCATTCATGTTAACTCTTTTGCTAATGAAGAACTTAACAGACACAACTTATATTTGATTATTAGCCCATTTTAAACTCTCCTAAGAGAAAAAAATGGATATAAGGGTTCATGAGTTTTGGAAGGGGCAAGATCGGGGTAGGGGATTAAGAGGTACAAACTATTATGTATAAAATAAATAAGCTACAAGGATATATTGTACAACACAGGGAATATAGCCGATAGTTTAGAATAACTATAAATGGAGTATAACCTTTAAAAATTGTGAACCACTTTGTTGTACACCTGTTACTTATATAACATTGTACGTCAACTATATCATAATAAAAATAAAAATGTTCATGGGTTTGTAGAGGGCATCTAAGTGGGTCATGATATTAACTTTAAGAGAAAATGTGAAGCTTACCTTTGTTCTTTCCAGAGGTCACCTCTAGGCCACACATTACAGTTTTAAAATGACATAACATGACCTCATGAATAACATGAATTCTAACTTCATGAACTTCAGTTCCAAAGTTACATAGAGCTCCACAGAATATAAGTTAGATCTAAGTAATTTACATTTTAGTCATGTGCAAAAGGAAAAGATAAAGGGAGAAATCCCACGCAGAAGTGTAAAATGAACAGGAGTCATATGATGGACAGTTACAGTCCATATAGGCCACCTGGCTCTTTGAAATGGTTAATCACTTCCAACAACCATCAGTATCCTCTCTCTCTGTTTACTCTATAAGACATGAGATACGAGGCAACAAGAAATTGTATACAGGAGATTCAAAGACTATTCTCAGAGTCTAAAAATTCAAGTGACCTGTGCACTAGTGTCTAGGAAAGAGCTTGGGTGCAATTAATTTTGTTTTTAATGGTCATTTTTTCAGTATAAATAGTAGAACCTAGAGCATGAACAACAAGGGTTTTTTTGTTTGTTTGCCTTAAAATATTTAATCCTCTGCCCTCTAAGCATTTTGGAGCTGAGAACCTGAAGAAATAAGGTCCTGATTTGGTTTTTGTGATTCTAGTGACTATACCAGCAGCCCTAGTCCTTCGCATGTAGAATGAGTGGTTTGGATTAATTCTTTACTGAGCTCTATTTCGGTTCTGAAATTCACTCATTTTGTGAAGAAACGCTGTGTGCATGTCTGAAAAGAATAATATACATGCTGTTTCTTCTGTCATTATTGTGTGTCCTTGACTCTGTCAATCTTTGGAAATTCAACAATGTGGAGGATACTGGTAAACACAGCATTACCAAGGCTTCTAGAATTCAGTGGAAAACAAATTTTAAAAGGTCATCTTTAGTTGATATGAGTTAGTGGCTTTCTCCTGGACACTTTCTTCAGTTGAAATAGAGTTTCTTTGGATTTTTAATATTGCTTCCATATTTAAAGACTCTGTAATAATTCCTCTTATTTCCCCAAGTGAGAAAGAAATAATAAAGGCATTAGGTTACAAATTAAAAAATTTCCTCAATACCCTGAAATATTCTCTCCTACTCAGTTTTGAGCTTCTCCAAAGAATGTGTTCAAGACCACAGAGGGATGCACTTTAGGGGCAGGAATGGGAAAGCGTGTTCAGCTCCATAACCCAGTGAGATGCCTGCAAAAGAGGTGAAGAAATGAAGCTGATGCCTCCAATCCCTAAGGATGATCTTCCATAGTTGGCTTTATTGTAAAGGTTATTTCTAAATAAAATACCTAATTTTGTGTCTTCCAATTATTCAGAAAATGAAAAATTTTTACTTTGGGCA
This sequence comes from Mesoplodon mirus, assembly GCF_964341445.2. Taxonomy (NCBI): domain Eukaryota; kingdom Metazoa; phylum Chordata; class Mammalia; order Artiodactyla; family Ziphiidae; genus Mesoplodon; species Mesoplodon mirus. Next base: position 32,504,026 of record NC_138985.1, on the reverse strand, counting down.
CTTAAGCCCCAATTTAGGAGAGATGATGAAAATGTAATATGAAGCATCATTCTACCATGAGCCTATGCAGGTGAAATATGGTGATTCCCCATTAAGTCCAAGATGCAAAAATGCCCCAAAGCCTTCTTAGGAGAAAGAAATGATATAGTCTATAATCACAGAACTTGAAGAGACCCCTCTCCAGTTAGCTCTTGGATGGGTCAATGGCTCTGAAAGCCTTTGTAAATGCCTACAGATATCATAAGGGAGCAGTATTTGAAAGACAAAGTTAAACAAGTTTTTATACACACACACACAAAGAATAAATCAAAATAAGATACCAAAGGAACGCAATGGAATGAACACCAACTGAGGAAGGAGTACATAAACATTTATATTATAAATTTTAGGGGAAAAGTAGCTGTGACAATACACATATTTAAACTTTAAAAAGAAAAATAAGAAACCAAAAGCTAATTTAAAGGGCAAGAACACAATAATAAAAATGAGATCATAGGATTTTATTTTTGGAGCATCTATTTCATAAATAAGTATTTTTAAAGAAGAGATATGCAATCATTTTTATAGGATAAGGCATCAGCAATAATTTCGGGTAGGAAGAAATGGGCAGGGAACATCTCTCCCACATCTGGATGCAGACAAGTTGTCTTTCCTCATATGTTACTTCCAATCTTGCCGCGAATATAGTGTTTTACAAGGACTTATTTAAAATAATGGACCTTAGTCTCAGAACTGTGTCATTTGATATACTGGATGTATTTGGTTTTTAATTCAATTTTCTTATTTCAAACTGTTTATACAGAGACGCTTTGTCTTTAATAAGGCAAATGTTCTAAAGGAGATAATACAAATGTGTTTAGAAGCACTATTTACAGTTCTTGAGATGATGTACCAGGTATTAAGATAAAAATTTTGGTCTACACTGGCAGAACTTAAAAAAAAATATATGTATTGGCACTTTTCGTAAGGAAAAGAGCTTAAATCCTTTCCCAATTTTTTCTTCCTTCTTTCTTAATTTCTTACTTTTTCCTTTTTTCCTTTCCATCATTCTTTTTCTTTCTTTCATTGCTTAAATGCTTATAATTTTCTATTTAAAGTAGCCTGATGGTTTATCTGTCCTATAAAAATTTTCTCACACTTTACTTTTCACATTTTTCAACTTATTTTTATTGTACTTCTGCATCACAGTGACAAGTTCCCCTTAAAAGGAACTGAGGTGCTTTGCTAAATTAATTCAGAACTTCCCTTGCTTAAAATGGATGCCCTTTTCTTTATATTGGACACTGTTCTAAAAGCAGATAACCTTCAAGTCAGGTCATATTCATGACATATTAATCTCATGTTTATGTCAAATGTTCAAAGAAAGCTAAAACCTTGTGATAAACACTGAACACATCTTGTTAGGCATACAATTTAAAGCTGGAGGTGACTAGCCTCTGAGGATCTAATACTTGCAAAGTTTTGTTTACTTTTCAGATAATGTTTAATATGGGGTAGGGGGATTCACTTGGATTTTTTTTTTTCCTATATTGTGAACACATTCCCCATGAAAGAGTGTTTGGGTATAAAAAGATTTATTTTCTTGAAATGACATCCTTCAGAATCCTTTGCTCAATAGAAGGATATGGAGTCTTGCTGGCCTAAACATGAACAGATATAAAATGTCCTTCACGACTTTCTCCACATCTTATATTCTGCCACACACCACAGTGAAAAATAAATATATCTTCAGAAAATAATAATATTGTTATGAAGCTACTGTGCGTTAACTTTCTGATCATTTAAGTTACTGCTGTATTCAGCAGAAGGATAAGCGGTTTAATAATCCGACGGTAATTTTTTTTCTGGTCAGTGAAGGAATTAGCCAACTACAAATTTTATATCAACAAGATGAAAATGCATATACTGCACTGGTTTCCTGACAGCATTGTTAACACTGAATTATATTTCTAAATAATACCAAAGATCTGTAGCAGAGTTGCATAGAAGTAAGCGTGGGAATGAAATATCTGGTACTGTGCCTAGATGGCAAATGATTTTAATTTTGTTAAAAAGATTTAAATGCACTAACGGTTAGACTTCATATGCACAAATAGGGTCTTTAAGGAGACAGATACTGTTTTTAGATTCTTAATAAGAAATAGAAGTCTTCTTCTTCTCAAGTCTTCTCTAGGGAAGATAGCTAGATTTGTTCCAAATCCTAAAACTTACTGTGCTTTTTCATCCTAAAACAATATTCCTTATTAATACAATCTTAGGGAACATTAAATCATTACTGTGTCAGGCAAAAAAAAAAAAAAAGAGCAAATAAACAAAACAAAACAAAAATAGACCTTGCAATAAAGACCTTAATGGTGTTTGAAACCCCTCCTCCACTCCACAATACAAAATACACGTGAGATGGAGGCTGGGAAGGCGGAGCGGTATACGAATCAGCCAAAAAAAATTAAAAATAAAAATAAAAGTAAACGTGCTCTGGGTTTTCTCTCTGGAACATTCTCTCAAGACGTGACTTTTTGTACTTTACGTCTCTTCCATTCACCAGCGAGAGTGGTACGGTCCCTGCATGAGCTGCTTCTCTTCCACTAGAGGCTGCTCAGCAATAAATTCGTGTGAAATAATAGCCTGCGCTCATTCCAGTTAGCAGTTAATAACTGGTTAACAGACATTTCCCTCCAATGGCTGTTTTCATCGCCCCAGAGCAGTGTCTTTCGCCCCGTCCCATCCCTCCCGTCTTCAGCAAAGCCCCAACCTCCCGCTCCACCGCGGTCCGCCCGCCGAGCCTCCGCCGAGGCGAGAGAGGGTCAGTCGACAAGGAAGAAGCACTTTGTGAAGGAACTATGCCGCCGCTCTCCGGAAGGCGAGCGTAGACGGAGCGCGGCCCGGCGCGCACGGAGTTAAAGGCGCCGCGGCGCGGAGAGGGGAGCCGGCGCGAGCCCGCGAGGTCCCCGCCCCTCGCCCGTCCCCGCGCCACGCGCCCCACGCCGCGGGCTGACGCCGGACCCGCCGCAGGAAGCTGAAGGCGGGCGGCCGAGTGGCCAGGCACTGCCCGGCGCCGCGATCCGGGTGTGCACGCGCAGCCCGCCGGAGCCCAGCCCGGTGCCCAGCCCGGCACTGCGCCGCCGGCTCCCCGCTCCGTATCCCTAGAGCCAGTCCGCGCCGGCGAGCAGCAGGATGTTCGCGGCGCCGCGCCCCGGGCGCTGAGACCGAGCCCGCGAGACAGTGGCATCCCTTTCTTTTAGGGCTTTTTGGCTGTTGGCTACACTAATGTGACGACCCCCCACCCCCACCCCTTTTTTTTTTTGGAACGATGGGGATCTTTCTGGCGTATGTTGGATTTGTTTTCTTTTCCGTTTTATATGTACAGCAAGGGCTTTCTTCTCAAGGTAAGTCTGTGCTCACTGGCAAATATACATTTGCTTGCGCTGTGAGTGTGTGTTTGTGTGTCTTCTCTGTGTTCAAAGAATGGCCAGGCAGATGTGGTGAGGTGCTTAGCAAGTAACAGAGGAATAATGTTCTGTTTGGCATTATTCTTTAAAGTTTATTAAATAGTAGCCCTGCTAGATTTGAGAGCAGATCTAGTTGGTGCCCGACAACGAGGTGGGTTCCTTGGTGAGCACAAACACAGGGTTATAAGTGAATGTGTGTGCGTGTGTGTGTGTGTGTGTCCCTTCTATCTGTGTGCATGCACAGGGTGACCACTCGTGCATACATAATCATCGCAAACAGAGCTGGGATTGGGGACTCTCCATGGCCAGCTCTCCTCCTCGATGTAGGCAGTATGAGCTTAGAGTTTCCTTTTTCTGGGTCCGTGTGACTTCGTTTGCCTGTGTGTTTATCAAAGGACAGACTCCTCTGAGGACCCATAAAAAGGCACGACTTGCATTACAAGCAGCAGGAGCAGCAGTAGCCTGCTGAATCCAGTTGTTAGGACTTCGCAGGCTGCAGTGATCATTTCAGCACCATGAGCAAATCACACCTCTGCTGTCAGAGGACTGCATCGCTTCTGCAAACAGAAATGCCACACTCTTCCTTCCAGCTTGAACGGAAGAGTCCTTTTCGGATCAGAATGTCTTCTTAACATCTCCCATTTCCTCTAAGTATAAATACAGTTCAATTTCAATAGAGATCATGTCGGGATTTTATTAAAAAATTTTTTGGAAAGAGACACTGATGGTGCCTCGCATTGAAAAGTGGGGGCAAAGTGCATCCATCCACCCTGAATCGGCTCTGCAGCCCCCTCAGCCCTCCTCCCCATGAGTTCGCATTGTAGCTGTGCACTTCCTTCAGCCACAAATCTCTCCAAGACTTTTAGGGAATCATCAGCTCTTTGCAAAATATTTCTTAGACAGGATAAGAACAACCATCCAAAGCATTCCATGTTGGAGAAGTGCCTTTGGGAGAGAGGAAACATATTTTTGTGAGTTTCACCATGACTCCATGAATCTTGCAAACTAGCAGTGTCAAGATTGGTAATGAAAAGGCTGGGGAAAAAATGTCTCTAGTAACTTCAGAACAACCTTTAATCTGAACCAAGCCCAGGTGTGTGATTCTTACATCCCACGATGTATGACAGTTTACAATACAGTTGCTTGATGGGAACAAATATGAAGGTTAATTTGGAAAGAAATATCCACAGCTTAGAAAGTGTGCAACTTGTTTCACTGCTGTAGCCTTTGAATCACAATTGCTAATAAGTGTCATGATATATCAGGAATGTAAATTTTGACGGATAATCATGATCCCTTCTCTATTAACATGAAACGTCCAGTTAGTCATAAATTGTTTACAAACTTGGAGGCAGGAGGCTCTCCTCTTGTATCAGCTTGACAGATTTGTCAAATACACTTAAATATAAATATAAGTAAAATATACTTCACTGAAACCCTCAGTAAGTTTTGGGGAATACTGCAGTCTGACAAAAGGTATTTGTATCTAACTGTGGACATCTTGGCTAACAGAGGGGAGTTATTGGCAAGCTTGTTAACCTTTCCATTATCTGGACTTGATCAAAAACAAAATGATTTAGGCACCATACCAAAAATAAGACAAGAAAGAGGCAAAGGAAAGGGGGTTGGGGAGCCTCTGGGATGTCACAGAGGGCTTTTTGTTGCGGTTTTTATTTATTTATTTTTAAGTCGAAGGAAAATGTAGTGAGCTCTCAAAAGACGCTGTCAACAGTGGTGTGCATATTCCAAAAGGGTGCGTTTCTGTTTTGCAGCAAAATTTACCGAGTTTCCGCGAAACGTGACGGCAACCGAGGGGCAGAATGTGGAGATGTCCTGCGCTTTCCAGAGCGGCTCCGCCTCGGTGTACCTGGAGATCCAGTGGTGGTTCCTGCGGGGGCCGGAGGACCTGGACCCCGGGGCCGAAGTACCCGGGGCACAGGTAGCGGAGTCCCGTCGCCTTCGCGTCCGTCCCACCCACTGACTTAGACCTCTGAGTGTCCAGTTGGGGTCGGGCCCAAGATGATGCCTGGGCGCCCATGGGGAGCCCCCTGGCTCTCTCGGCAAGGAGGACGCCCAGGGATGCCAGGGGGTGAGCCGCGTGCCCTGGTGACACCACGTTAAAACCAAGGGAAGGCATGTTGTCCAGTCTTTCCCGGTTAAAGACCGGGAATAGCCTCCTCCTTTTCGTACGGGTCATTGTGAGCTGTCCGTGATGGCACTGCCGTGTTGATACATCCCCGGACACTCAATGTCCCTTTCGGGACGGTGGTGTGAGGACAGGAATTATGTCGGTGTTTCCTTCGCCCCCGCCCTCCACCCCCGTCGGTTTCTCTCACCTCCGCCGTAATCAGAGGGGGGAGGGGGGGAGAGAGAGAGAAAGAGGAGGGAGGGAGGGGGGGAGAGAGAGAGAGAGAGGAGGGGAAGTGGAGGGGGAGAGAGGGAGGCGGGGGGAGACGGAGGGCGGGGAGAGAGGGAAGAAAGGGTGACAGGGGAGAAGGGGATGGGGACTGACGGAGGGACCCGAGGAGACCCAAGTGGAGAGGGGGCGGGGAGGGGAGGAGAACAGAGCAGGAGCGGAGGGGCGGGGAAACGAGGGTCTGAACGGAGGTGCAGACAGTTCTGCAGAAGAGGCGGCGGCAGTGCGGGGGCGAGAGGAAGCCTGTAGAAGGGACCGCAGGGAGGGGGCGCGGGCCGGGAACGACGCAGAGTCCCGTCCCGCAGACTGGCGCGCCCCGGGGGCCTGACCCGAACGCAGCCCCCCGAGTTCCCGGGTGCCCCCTATTCCCCACCCTCGGGAATCCCAGCCTCCGCGGTCCCCACCCCGGAATCCCCACTCTCGGGAGTCCCTAATTCTCCCGCTCCCCGAGCCCCCGCCCCCCAGTCCCCACCCTCCGGAGCCCCTTATCCCCGCTCCCGAGTCCCCGAGCCCGGCCCCCGGGTGGCCCGGGGCAGCGCCCCCCCGCTAGGTTTGCATGGCCGAGGGCTCAGGCCGGGCCCGGTCTGAGCGTCGATGTCCACCCCCCTTCCCCTCCTCCTCCCGCAGACGGAGCTGCTGCCATACCGGGACCCCGACGGCGACGGGACCAAGATCAGCGTAAGTGTCACCACGACGGCTGCCCTCGGTCCCGGGGGCACTAGTTAGGAATTTCAGGTTTTCAAAAGTCTATTAACTTACTGCCCCTGAAACAGGCAACTTGCATACACAGGATGAGAGCCCGCTGTCTGTGTCGTGTCTTACCTCACTGGATACATACACACTGAAGCAGAGTTCATACAATAAAATTATTTATCTTAATGACGTAGATATTTGAACAATTACTAGGGAGTCATTTTGCCACCCAAAGAAGTGTGTGAGACTTTATTCTTGCTCTTACTAACAGTTACATAACTGTTAAAGGGCTGCAATGCTAATAATATCCGTTCAAAATTATACCAGTAATTATCCTTCAATTGCAAGTAAAACACTAACGGTACGAAAATCTTCCCAGGCTGAAAAAAATTAGAGCATCCAACAGAGTGCTGAAGTTGTAATGAAAACCGCTCAACTTCAACGTCATTCATAATGCATGCAACATATTTCTAATGCCAGTGTTCAAAATCATATAAATGTAAATATAAAACCAAAAGCCAATATAAATATAAAAGCATTATTGGAGGAGGTTAACCTGTTGATAATACAGAGATGTATTTCTACTCTGCTGGTTATTACTTTTCATAATTGTGAGTGAAATTAGAAAAAAAATCTTTTTTACTACACCTCAGATGAAGCCATCTAGAATCACTTTATACTGTACAACTGCTCAGCTTGTTGATAATTAGTAAACAAGTTACCATTACTAGAAATAATATATGTATAAAGAATCTAAAAATCCAATGACCCACATTTTAAAAAGAAATTTATTCTGAGGCTATTATAACTAAAAGTGTAAAAATGTATTATACTAATAAAATCAGATTCTCCAATCTAAATGTATAATCTCAACATGGAAGAAAATATCAAACAAAAATAAGATACAAACCAGAAACTCCAGTTTCTATTCATAAACTCATGGACTTTTTAGAATCTTTCAATTCAATTATTCTTATATCACAGAAACTCTTGCTTTCTGACAGTGCTAGAAAAGCTTTATTGGTAAGATCCATTATTAACGATGTTTTTCTTAAATATTTCATTTTTCACATACACATACAATTAGATAGATTGTTTATTTCCTATTCATCTTTCATCCTTCACCCGTACCCCAACCCTCCAAAGACCAGTGGTGAAGCAGCCTCACACATCTTGACCTAGGGAAGCATGCAATCAGATGCGTAGCCATGCACACGACTGCTAACAGTATTATCTATGCCCAGAGTTCATATAATCTAGTAAACTGGAAAGAGTTCTAGACACAAACTGAGGTAGAAAGCAGTGTGTTCCCAGTTTACCCGCTGTGTGACCTTGAACGTATGTCCTAAACCAGCAGTTAATTTGAATTCTCAGGAGAGCTTTCACAAAATACTGATATGAGCTTTGCCCCCCCAGAGGTGCACACAGTGTTTCTGCATTAATCCAAATGAGAGCATTTTCTAAACCTCCTCAGATGATTCTAGTGGGCAGTCAGTGTTGAAAATCACTGACCCAAACCCCCTAAGCCTCAGTTTACTATACTGTAAAGTGGGATAATAACAATATAAGCACTCTGCCCCAACCTTAATCAGAGACCCAGCTGAAAATATATTTGAAACTATCGATTCCCTTTATTTTTACAGTATTAGTAATATTCATATGTAATTTTTCATACACATAAATGCATACTTATGGTTCAGATGTTGGAAACTATTTGTATATACAACTCTATATGTAAAAGCCAGATGAACACTTCCCAAATTTTCTCAATTACTTATGGCTATTTGAAAGTGTAAGGGCCAGTAGAGAACTAACTTTATGCCTTCCTCACTTCTTATCTTTTGAGATTATCCAAATCCTCAAATCTTGAATGTCTTATGAAGTCCATCATTCTGTCAATCATGGATGATATATATCAAATCTAGTTCTGATAAAGATGCTTATATATATATATATATATATATATATATATAACATATTATAGAATTTTATATATTATACATAACCTTATATATAATCTTGCTGTTAATCTGGCATATAAATTATTGGTAGAAACGAGAGTCAATTTCTATTTTGAAAATCAAAGCAGTGTTTAACTGATGGCATCTCAATTTCCAGTAGCCCACAGACCCTATGGTAGCAGGAGGTATGTACTCTGAGCCATAGGATTTCAGGTGACATTAATCTGCTCCCTAAATCATGCCACCCCATAACTATAGGTCAGACTGCACCAACAATTTGAGAAAAAAACATTACTGTCCAAGTCTATTTTGTCACTCCCTTTAGTAATCATCCCAAAGTGGGGAAAAAAGCACATTCTCACTTAAACTCAGTCGTGACCAACAACATGTCTTTTTGATCTCTCAAGAGCGGTCGCCAGCAGTGAAGAAGTGAGAGGGGCTGTGTAAACTATACACTCAGACTCATTAAGTTGTGCTTCATTCAGCTGAGCTCACCAGGCAGAGGCCAGTCCCATGATGGGAACATGGCAGAGCTGGTCCCACAGCCTGGGAAATGGGAACCACATGGCTAATGGAATCTAGTCCAGCTGGATTGAACTAATGTCTCCATGATCTTGTGAATCCAGGTGTTAGTAAAATAGGATAAATAAGGTCTTCCAATTTGACTGCTGAGAAAATAAAAAGCTTTCAGCCTATGGCTGTGAGAATAATAAGACCCTTTAATTTTCCAGCGTTAGCAAGCTTGGGACAAGGTACTGGAACCCAGTCTCTTGATGTAACACTTTATTTTTTTACTTGCAATTTTTCAGACAGTGAAAGTGCAAGGCAATGACATCTCTCACAAGCTTCAGATTTCCAAAGTGAGGAAAAAGGATGAAGGCTTATATGAATGCAGGGTGACCGACGCCAATTATGGAGAGCTTCAGGAACACAAAGCCCAGGCCTACCTAAAAGTCAACGCCAACAGCCATGCTCGGAGGATGCAGGCCTTCGAGGCCTCACCCATGTGGCTGCAGGATGTGAAGCCTCGCAAGAATGTCTCTGCGGCCGCTCCCGGCAGCATGCACAGCTCTGCCAACCAGCGAGTGCTCTCCACTTCCAGCCCTCAAGCGGTAGCCAAAATCCCCAAACAAAGTCCACAATCAGGTATGGAAACCCATTTTACCTCTCACAAACCCTCCGCAGGAAGATGGTCAGAGTAGATAGATTTATGTATGACGGTTTTAAAATTGGAGACCTAGTTCATTTGAAATGAGGATGAGCTATGAGAGCCAGGGAGGCTGGCCTTCCCAGAGGATGTGAATTGCCCATTAGTCGCTGGCAGTGCTTCATGTCCAGGGGATCTGAGAGCTGGACTTCTTTTCCTTCTGTTTTTACACATTATAAGCACAATAAATCACGTAATGTTTGGTTGCATTATAAATGCATGTTTATTTTCTCTACAGATTTATGTATCGATAATGGCCCAAATTAAGAGACTTTCACTTAATCAACATGTAAATGAAAGAGACACACCACATTTTCAGGGACCCGTAGCCTTAAGCAGGACCAAGCTCCAAGGGCTTCTGATTTTGAAGGAGAAACTCTAGCTGCCTGTGATGAAAGTGATGATGATAATGGGAGGAAATGAGGGGGGTGGGGTGAAAGGCAGAAAGTGGTGCAGAGATAAGGCAGCTCCTGTCAGTGTGGCTCCGATGCCAATTTAGAAGCTTAGTCAAGCTTAGTCACACGCTTCCTAAGTCAGCTGTGCAAGTTAAAGCTGCTCTGAATAGCATTAATTTATGCGCTCATTCAGCCAGTGGAAACTCATTGAGGTTTTAACCTTGGGATAGGCAGTACTTAACACCACCCCAGACCATTCTGTATTTCGCTAACACACTTGACGTAATATTATAGGATGAAGGGAGCATAAAATCTATAATTTCTCATTTCTAAGTTTTTCCCTTTATAGTTTATCATTGAAGAATTATTGACACTACTGTTGGTAATAGAAAATTCTATTGCTACCATTCAGATTCTTTTTAGCCATTACATTGAAAAATCTCATCATTTTATCAGGATGATATATATATATATATATATATATATAAATCTTCATATATTTACATTTATATGGAGAAATATGTATATGTACATATATCTTTAAATCCTTATTTGTAAGCAACACTTTTATAATAATGTGTGCCGCTCTAGGTTCCTCCTTAGGTTTCACGTACTAATGGAGATGATTTGTCCTGAGCTTAACTCAGGGTCTCTGTGAGTTTGTCCTGCCTTTAAATGTAGGGGAGCAGCTATCCCAGCATGCCTTGGTCACGGCAACTTATGTCAGTCTGATGAATAGACAGCTTAGCCTCTCTGAACCCAAATTTGTGTGACTTTGCCTTATTTTCCTCTTTATCATCTCTTTTATATCCCAAAGAAAAAAACCATAGCTAGAATATGCATATATATATATTCACACACACACATATATATACACACCCATATATATATATACACACACACACACACACACACACACACACACACACACACCCCTAATGGTTATAATTTTTGTAGCCATTATTTGGTAAAGATTTTATATCTTTGGATACATTGCCCTCCTCCTTTTCATACCATCAAAAGAAGAAGCTAGACACTATATGCAAAATCACAGAGTCCCCTCAGCCAACAGTTTACAGCCTAACTGGTGAGGACTCCAAATCATGGGATTGAAATTATTAGCCTACATAGAATATTCCAGGCCAGAAATCATAAATCCATTCTGTGGAATCAAACAGACAGATTACCTGTCCCAAGTGAAGGATTCTAAGCATAGAATGAAATGTTCTATTTCTAAACTCTTTACGTTTTGGATTGAATAACATACTCTAAGAAGTTCTGTTTTACTTTAGTCTCTTTCTTAGTATTGTGATTGGTGCTAAGTGGTAAACTCTACACATCTTCTAACAATTTTCAACTAAAAATCACTGCTCATTTTCCACCCCATCACCAGCCTCACTCATTGCTTGTCCTAGAGGAAGAGTGAAAGGAGACAGGGGATGCTGACTCATGGAAGCCCATATCCATTCAAAGTAATTTCCACTAAAAATTATCTGCTATAGCAAAGATTAATTGGAAATACAGCAACATTTTTCATTTCTATATTTTCCTACCAGTGAATACTGGAAAATATTTTATATACATTTAACATTTTCTAACTTCTAGTGCAGAAGCTAGGGTGGCTCAGCCACCAATTTTATTCATGTGTAAGTTTCTGTGCTTGCACAATTATTGCATAAAATACCATATTTGGGATGGATATTTATGTAATATTATATTTCCTGTAACACCCACGTCCTGATTTATAATTTCACTTTATAATTTTTCAGGTTATATTCAAATAAAGCTGATTTCAATACCCACGCTTCATTTATTCACTCATTTATTCACTCTCCATCCTTTCAAGGGTTTATATGCCAGGCACAATGACACAAAAATGGAAGACATACTTCCATTCTTCAAAGGGTTTATATTTTTTTCTATTTTCATTTGTGAGAAACAAAGTATTTGTAAATTCCATTAACCATGCATTTTTCTTTTCTTATTCTGTTAAAAGCAAGACATGATGAAGACACAAAAATTAAAATCTTGCCTTTACAGGCCAAAAGCTATACTAGCCTTTTGTTATTCTCACTTCATACAGGGAGGCATGCATCATCTGTGGTATATATGACACTGTAATACAACCAGTTACCAAAGGCTGGTCTATCAGCCTTTTAGTTTCATCATAGTTTTCGGCTTAGTTGACTGAACTATTTAGATTGAATACTCAACTCTTAATTCATACTTTTTTCTGTCAGAGAATTTCTGTGTCTCTATGAAGGAAAAGTATTAGCTGAAAATAACTCTGTATGTATACACATATATAATGTTCAAATTGTCATAGAATTACCCAGTTTTCCTAAAGCAGAAATTTACATTAAAAAAGATGGAAAAATAATCTATTACCATCTATATATCACAAGATAAAGAAAAGATTTAACTATCATTCAATATATCTACTTTTCCCAGATTTTTTCCAAAAGCTAGTGAGCATGTGACTATCCCATTGGGCTGTATCTTTATGATATCTCTCATTAAGTTCTTTTAATTCTACCTCCAGTTGATAATCTGCAATTAGAACCAAAACAATGAAAAAAATGATAAAGCAAACAGGTAGAACTTGGCTTTTGCCATCCCTTAGATGTTTCTTTTCTCCAGCTCTTTGTCTGTACCCATAACTGACATTGAAGAGTATCCTGTAGGTGCTCTGAGGGTAACAATTCCTGATTCTAGCATGAAGTGGTTTAGTTCCACCTGCACAGAGAACAGATCCCCAAATACCTCAATAAACTACACCGTTCTCTACGTGTTTCTTCCTTTCTCATGGAGAACATCTACTCCTTACAGAAGCCAAACATCCCCTCCATTCACCACCACCCCACTTCCCTCCCTTTGTTCCCCCCATCTACGTTCCTTCTATGGGTCCTCTCCCCCAACCTTGGCCAACAGGACAACAAAACTGTGACTACAGCCCAGCCCCGACCCCCCAAAGGTCACACCTCTGCCCTCCCCCTGCACCCCTGGACCTCCCGTCTCCCCTTCCCGTGTCCCGAGTCCTGGGGGGCAGGGGGGAAGCTATCCAGTCGCTGGGCTCCTAAACTCCCCTCTGGACCCTGCTTGTTGGCTGTTAGTGTTCCCCTCTCTTTGTGGGCTTCTCCTCCTAAATTCCTTTCTTAAATGTAGTTCTTTTCCCATTCTCAATGCCCTGATCTCATCTGTTTCTGTGGTTTCGACCGCTAACGTTTCCTTAGAAAACTTATCTGTTGGTATTCCGATTCCGATTTCCCTCTGGAGAGCCGGACGAGAGCACCCCGCTGTCCCCGTCATGCTCCCCATGTCTGTCCCACGAGTACAGTGCAGAGCAGAGCCCCTGCATGTTATTGACACCAGCCATTGAAGTGTGGTGCCTCTTGTCCACACACACCCCCCCCCGAGCCTGGGCTGGCCTGTGACCACTGTGACAGTGAGATGGGAAGGAGTAATGCCACCTCAATCAATTCCAGACCTACCCTGCAAGGGGACAGCCAGCCTCTGCTGTGGCCACTTAGAGCCAGCCACCGAGTAGGAAGTGCAGCTGCCTTAAGACACGTTGTTGACTGAAGCCAGCCTTTGACTTCAGCCCCAGCTGACTGCCCCCCCAGACTCCTGAGAGATAATAATAAATTGTTGTTTTAAGGCACTAGGTTTTATGGGGGCTTGTTTCACAGCAATAAATATTCAGGTCAGGCCCCTAAACTCTATTCAAAATCAAATTTATTATCTTAGCTTTCTCACCAAAAAGAAATGTTCTTTCTCCTATTGTCTTAGAATTGCCTGTTTCCTCATTAAGGTCCCCACAGCAGTTTGTTTACACTTACTTTAAAGCCCTGGTTGTGTCTTATAGTAATTTTTCCCTGGGGCTTTTCTCCTTTTAATGCTGGAAGTCCCACTTTCCGGGAGGCCTGACCCTCAGGCAAAATAGGGTAGGTGATCACCCTAAAGATAACTTCTTGGCTACAAAGGTCACCACTTCCTTTTGCATTCCTCTAAGTGCCTAGAACACGTGGAGCTCATGTGTGGCAAGAAAAGGAAAAGAGAGAGGGCCAGTATGTCTCTGCTTTTATCTTCTTTTTCTTATAATTATATTTGCATAAATAGATAATATTGCCACTATTGCAAAAATGATCAAGACTCCTAAACAGTGTTTCTCAAAGTGCAGATGTCCTGTGCCAGACTTACCAGAGAGCTTGTTAAAAATTCGTATCCCAGGACAAATTTCTGAGTCTAGAAGCAGAAATGTGCATTTGTATGTGCAGTAAATTATGAGAATCATTGTCTCTAAAGAGTTCTTATGGGTGAGGGAAAAACAATTTTTATTATTTACTATGAGATGTGTGTGCATGTGTGTGATGCCACAAAATACACTTTTAGAAACTGGTCTTTTGCTATTATTTTTTCCAGTAATGTGATGGACTTTTGTGAAACTTTTCTTCATTCCTGTGATCAACAGCTGGCACTCATAAGAAAACTGGCCATGGTTAAGGTGTAGTTATGTTTCCACGTGTAGTCACTCAGCAGGAATACTTATTCTCTGAACTCAGAAATATGATTGTGTTTTCAACATGATGTGAACCTGAGCATTCAGAGGCAGCTGCTGCTACAGCTGCTAGAAGCCAAGGGCTCCGAAGCTCCTCTGTGGCTGACAAACATGGCAGCTTTCCAAAAGTGGCCAAAGTTAGCAAGAAGGATCTTACAACAGATTTCAGAGCTGCTGAGGGGAGGGAGATAAGGGGCTGAGCGTCATGCTGGAAATTATGTTCCTGATTTAAAATATGAGGAAATGGTGCACAGCATCCAGGTAGAGAGCCACATGTATAATCCAGACCTCAATGTTGATTTTGGTTTAAATGATCCAGCTTGGCTGTTTACACAGGCTAAATTAATTTGATCATTGTAATTCTATCAGTTAAATGGCTGCTATGTAAATCAAGCATCTATGAATAAGGTGAAAAATAGATTTGAGGCAATGCTTTGGATAATACAGGCTAAGGAATCTGCTAGAGCTATATTTGAACCGGATTTACGGAATTACGTAGATTGGGAGTCTATACTTGCTAAATTCTCCTGCAAGCTATATTTAACTTAACTCATTGAAATTCAGTAACTGGCTGGGTCTGTAAAACCAAGGCTCCGCTGTGTGCCAGAGGGGTTTTTCAGTGCGTGGCCACCTTAGGGTTCCTTCAGGTTCATTTGTGATTACTAGGAGCTCTGTGATCGAGGAGCCATGAAGCAGAATTTGCCAGTGTTTTAAGGTCTTGTCTCGAATGATTTCATGATCCTTGAGATTTCAGGAAGCTTCCAGAGGAGCAGTTTTCTGGGTAGATGACCAACGGGTTGAGAAGTTGCTGGAAAGACCTCACTCTGTTGGTTAAAATAACAAGAGCCCTCCAAGAGAAAAGAAAGGCAAAGTCTCCTTCTCCCAGGGAACACTGCTGCCACCTATAGCCTGACACAGGTGCATTCATTTCAGCTGCAAAGGAGCAGAAATCCACTGGAAGATGCTCCTTAGACCTGCAGGGGCCTCTCACCAGTAGAGGGGGTGGGCACAATTGTTAAGGAGAGAGACTGTTCAAACCTCGTGGCCATCACACAGAGCTGCGTGTACTTCCAAGTCCTTGTTTATTTAATGGAAACTGTAGTATGATTCTCACAGAGTTTTGAGGACTCAATGAAATTACATACATAGAGAGCATGTCACCAATCAATTCTCAATAAGTGACAACTAGCTGCTCTGTTAATATGACTATTATTGCATGTGCTTATATACTATTATTATTAGCAGCAGCAATGAAATGATGAGAGTAAATGGTCTCCACCACCTGGCTCTACTGTGGCGAATATTTTCCTGGTTGGCTGTGTGTAGGTGACTGAGTTAAAGAAAGGAGACTGGGTCTTCATTCCTGACTTATGTTTTATTGTTCATAATTTCAGAGCTTCCTTTTTTCCTTCTATCACAATGATGTTAATTGATGATAAATTGTCCCCTACATAACATAACTACATATGATACTCGCCACCAGCTGTCTTGCCTAAGGCTCTAACTAGATGGTTAACTTTATTGGTAAAAAAATAATAAAATTCCAAAGGATTTTTAGGACTTTGAACTGTGTGACCTGAATAAAGAATGTGTCTTAGGAAGCTGAAGTTATACACACTGGCTGCTACCATAATTAAATTCAAGCTTTCCAAAAAGACCCTTGGAATTTCTTAAATCACAAAATAGTTATAGATAGTGTAACTGAAAATATAAACATGTGAGAATATTATTAAAAGCTCTAAAAAGAGAGAGAAACAAAATGGATTTAGAACCTTATACTAAGAATGGCATAGTTTCTGGTGGTAGATAGATACAGATTTGACTCCTTGATTCACTCTCTACCAGCTCGTTTGTTGAGTGAGCTGCACACAGAATCTCAGGCTCTTTATATGGAAAACTGAGGCAGTGACACATGTGCCCCAAGGGTCGTGTTAGCATTAAGTGACATGATGTATTTTAAATGTCTAGCAGAGTAAATCTGGCACGTGAGTGAGCTTGGCCCTTATTAGTTCTCTTCCCCTTTACCTACCAGATATTAAAGTATATTAGCAAATAACCATGAGTTAAGAGGGCCATAAAGGAACAGAAATATGAATAGAAATGAAAGAAAATAAGAAGTGTGGAATCTCTAAAATTGGTAAGATAAAATAATATCTGATGAATTAAACATGTAATAACTAAGGAAGGATTTATTCAATTAATAAATAACAAATAGAAACATATTATTACAATTTACAACACATGTCCAAATGAACGTCAATTAATTAAAGAGCTGAGCAGAAAAGAAATATTCGACATAGGAAGATCAGCATGAAATTAGAGGTCTGAGACTTTGAAGATTTAAAGTTACAAAATATACAAGTGAAAATAACATTTTACTATAAATAATTTTAAACATTTGTTTGGTTAAATCAAGTGTAACTAATAAGTGGTATAACAGACAAGGAAATATTTGTGTCTAATATTCAGGAAAAGAAGGGAAAATGTCCATTTTACAGATGCAGTGGTTATATGATCCACTCCAAATGACTTAGAAATATCAGATGTGATCAAATAATATTGATAAAATCAAGGTAAAGATAAAATTTAATCAATTCTCCATATGACAGCAATAACCAAACAAAATATTTGTGGCATAATATATAATCCTCAATAGTAGCAACAAGAAAAAGGTATGAAATATCTTATTTTTTAAGGCAGTAGCAAATAAGTAGTATAAAGATGAAAACCATTAGAACACTTTTTTAAGAGTTTAGGTTTGAATAAATGAGTAAATATGGTGTTTTTGGATGAACAAGCTCACCATTATAAATATGTCAGGTTTTTCAAAAGTATTTGTAGACTTACTGCAGTCCCAGTCAAATCCCTAGTCATTTAAAAAAATTTGACATGTATAATCTTGGCAAAGATTTTAAAAATCAACATGTGTCAAGCTTACAGTGACTCAGGCATTCTGCTGTATCATTACTTGCAAGGTGAATGGTACTTCCCTTCTGGAGGAAAACTGGCAGGAAAGATAAGTCACAGGACTTGAGATTGTCCCTGAGATGATGCTCCTGGGAGGAAGTTCCAAGGAGCTCAGGAGAGAGGCAGACCCAGACCCAAGAACAGGGATGCGTATCACAGAGGTCTGCCCACAGCCAGAAATACTCAAAGGGCCAAGAGTAGTAGGGAAGTGTCGCAGTGAATGTGACAAAACCATACAATGAGTATTAAGCACCTTCTAGAATCATGTTTTCAAAAATGTTTAATGAAATTAGAAAACAACCAATATATAATGTGAAAAAATATAGGATACAAAATTTTAAAGTGAAAAAATGAAGAATATATAATATAATGTGAAAAAATATAGGATACAAAACTTTAAAGTGTAAAAGTAAAGAATACTAAATTTTAAATCAACCTCAGATATGTGCGTATAAAAATGACAAGAAATATATGAAAATGTCCATCAAAAGTCAAGATACCTTACAATTTTTAATTATTTGATTATTTTGTTTGTATTGATAACATCTGTACATTGATAATGCATTACTTTTCTTATAAGAAAAAAATAATATTATTTCAAATTTCCCAAATTTAAAAAGAGGCCAATGACAGCTCCTGAGAGAGAAAACAAACTAACAAACAAAATATATTCAACAAATAAACAGAGGCAAAGTATAATAAAGGTGTTGTGTGATTGTGAAGCTCATGACAAAATATACATACATGCATGTACACGTGTGCATATGAAAATTGAAAGCACTACTATGAAAGTGATGTCCTCAGAAATTGCTAGTAGCATTGAAATTAAGAACATTATATTTTACTTCCTGGGAGCTGGGTGGAGAATCTGACCATCAAATTATTCTTTTTGTTTTTCTAAACATAATGGGTGTGATCTTGATAAATATATTGATAAAATAAATCAAGCACGTATAACGTTCATAAATAAAATGTCATGTAATCATTTTCCTCTCCATTGTGTGACTCACTGAGCCCCCAGTTTGGAGGGAGATCAAAGTGGTGAGCAGTGGTGCGGTCATTGGGAGATGATGACTGCACCATCATTTATAAATCAATACACTGGGAGATTTATAAATGATTATTATGTTTTATTTCATATGACTGCTTCGAAAAAGTCTGAGAGCATTTCTTCATGAATTCAGCATCCTATCTGCAAAGAAATATATGTTACACTCTCAATGCTTGAATTAAAGCAAATTGTAAAAGATAGGAGCACCTCTTATCAGCTTCCTTAGGACAGTGTCCTCACGTGTGATGGGATAAGTGCTCTGGATCACAGCCCCTCAGCAAAGCCATCCCACATTGGCACCACTTACCCTCATAGTTATTCTTGAGTTGAATGTGCTTCTTTAAGCCCTCAGACAAGCTCGATACTTCAACAAGAGTGTCAGTGCAACAAGGCTACACATGTGTGCGATCTATAATGTGGATTTGTGATCATTCCAACAAGGTGTGGATGAATATCTACCTTCCCATTATGAATAAAGAGTTTGATCATTAATGAAAACATACCCACAGATGGCATATTTAAACTGTGAGTAAATAGTTTCAAGCACTTTAGCAGCATTTATTTATACACCAGTAAATGGAGTGCCCTTAATGAATCATTCTTATTTATGCGTTAAAGCAGTGATTAAATATATGTAGCCTTAAACTTAATTCTTGGAAAATATTTTGTTTTTCCATGAATTTATATTCTCCCATTTTGTCAAAACCACTCATATTTCCATATATTTCTAATAGGCAGAATTGAGAAAATTTAGAGTTTTCTGGAATGAAGACTCTCCAGCTGAGATTATGATGCAAATCAGTTTATAGTGTCAGACAGAACTGGTTCTGAGTCTCAGCGGCCGCCATGTACTCATGGAGCAAACTTAGTGTGTTATATAATCTCTCTCGGTTTCACTTCCTTAATCAGCAAAACGATCATATAGCAGCCTCCCGGGACCATGGTCAGAGGTAAAGAAATATTAGCTGCTGTTGTCCGAATCATCACTCTGTCTGCACCAAGATCAGTTCCTACTTGAATGAGTCAAATTACAGTGAAAATGTGCTGTTTTGAGAGATGCACTGTGGCCTTAGCAGGCAGGAGGCAGCATCATTTTTTTGCCCATTCTTGAGTCGCTGTAGAAGGTAGGAACCCTGAAAGCCTGCAGCGATTAGCTGTAAGCAAAAAAGTCTAGAACATTCTGTGGTGAATGGGGTATCACCCATGCACGTTGTCACCTAGACCCTGTGTATGTGGACAGCTGCACTTGGCTCCCTCAGCTACAGTAAGAGGCCTCGGAACTGAATAGACGTGGAAATTTGCTGACTAAAGGAAAGCAGGAAAGGAAATTTAAACAGCTGCTGCCGACATGCCTGGGCAAAGTAAAACAGGCGATTTATGTATTAGGTCAAAATGAAGCCTGTTTCTTCTAAAAAAATGGGTTTCTGGAAGAAATCGGCCTTGGACCCATAAGAATCTAATAAAAAGATATTCTTTTCAAAAAATTATAGAATAAAACCATCCTATTATTTGACCTTTCCCCTTAAGTCATGATTTAGTATGTGCAAACCTGAATAAAAATTGCATTAAAAGCTAGCTCAAATTTTCTCACGCAGCTCTTTTCATATCTTAAAGCTGGCATCTGTAATGAAAGAGAGGTAAGTCAAAGGCCTGTCCGTCCCTAGAGCTGTAACGGACACTCCATTCTTTATAAGATTAGCCTCTTCACAGGCAAAACAATTATTTGAGTGTTGCTTCTTTTATTATTGGAAAATTTCCATTCTTAGGTTTCTTCATATGATAAGCATCACGAATATTCACTTCTACAAACTAAAGATGCTGGAGTCAGACCAGGGAGCCACAGCAGGAGAAAAACTGTGTTCTTTCTCTTTTCTTGCTCCTTTTGACCCTACCTGATGCTCAAACAAGAAAAGAGAAAAACCTATGAGAATCGTACTTAAATCTGTAGACAGGTGCCCTGAATTATGGCTCTTCCGTATATCGAAACCAAGAGTTGTGCTCACGGAGAAAATTAACCCATCACAAAATAATCCCAGCCAAGAGAAAGAGGATATTTGAAGAGCTGGCAAGACATAGATGGGATGAATTGTCTAGTTTGTTGTCTTAACGTTCTCCTTCTTTGAATTAATTACCCATATCCCGTATATTTTCTGGTGGCCAAGGGCTCTGGTTGTCTTTCTCTCCTGTCACTAATGGTTGCACTTTGAACATCAACTTAACCTTTCCTGGTCCCAGACTATAAAATTTGAATTAAAAGTTTAGAAAAGAGAAGTTCATAGAAAGAAGAGGGCATACAAGAACAGTGGTTGAACCACCTCTCATTCAAATATTTAAAGAATTTGGAGGAACCTTCAAGATTTAAAAGACTACAGTATGAAAAGTGCAAAATATTATATCATCAGACACTTGGCACACTATATGGAGGAAAACAAACTTGACTTATTAATGTTTAGGAAAACAGAGAAGCGGATAGTGTTTTCATATTCAATATTAATCAGTTCAGACTTGGGGAAAAGAAGTTTTCTAATTTTTCTCAAGTGTGTTATAGCCAGTGCATTTTCGCTGAAAAGATAAATGTACACTTAAATAATAGCTTCACATCTTGATCTAACAGGTGTGGAGACAGTGAGGAAGGTTGCTTGCCTCAGGGAGTTTCAGAAAGAAGCACATCCAGACTCTGAGCCGATCTGACTGCATTGCTCTTTCTTCATTTCTGTACCTTTGCTTTACTACCTATTAACCGTGTAACCTAGGGTGAGTTATTCCATGCTGCTGAGTTACATTTTCCTGACTTGTATGTTTACTCTACTGGGCTGATGAGAGGATGAACTAAGACAGTGTATGCATGTAACATGTATGCATATTCCCTGATGTAGCAGGTACCCAGTCCACTGTAGCCATTTGGCAGATTGATGTGAAGGAGAAGAGGGTGCAGCTTTGTTCAGTATGCTCAGTGTCTTCCAGCCACATGGCTGTAGATGCAGGAAAGACATGGCAATGTAGATGGAAGGTGCAAAAGTGGGCCAAGTTCTTCCATCAGGCAAGACAGATGAGGGCCAGGAAGGCTTTCCCGACTGGAAGGCTGTGCTGAGTTAAACCAGGCAGGCGGATGCAGTGACTGAGGAAATGGTGATAAATGTCTCCTTCTCTACCTGACCTCTGAGGATGCCAAGATCTCGACTCTGTGTTGTTGTGATTCGTTGTTGTTTTGTTTTGTTTTTCTTTTTAATAAATAGATGAAATTTTCTGTTATTCTCTGAAATAATAACTATACATACTGAAGATAAAATATTTGAGGCTTTTTTTTTCCTATTTCTCCTTGGCCAAACTCATTTGTCACAGACACCGTCTTGGGCCATGCCCGATGTCCACATCCCATTGAGGCCGATGTGATGTGCTATCGCATGACGTATAAAAAGGGCTGAAAAATGGAAGCTAAGTGTCTGTACTCATTAAACTTCTAAGAAAACTTCTTAGACTTTTCCATTTGCAAAATGGAGCAAATCCTCCCTCCCCCTACCTTACAAAGGCATGAGAAATTACACCTGAGAGAGCACCGAAGAAACCTATAAGCATAAAAACAAATGAAATGCATCATTATTAAGTTGAAGTCAAAGGACATCATGAAATCACACTCTGAGTCAGAGAGAAATCTCTAGGTTCTATTAGGCTACTCTTCATCAAGGCATGTTATCTGCACATTTTCTTCCCATAATTTAGATAATAGCATTTCCCTTTCTTCTTCACAAGGTATTTTGTGTTGGCAACAAAAGTTTAAAAACTCAAGGCATTGTTTTAAACTTTGAGAATAATAAAAAATTGCTAAAATTTCATCCTTGCCTTTAATGAGCTTATAGTGTAATCAGTGAGGTAAGATATGAATATAATGAATTACAAGTCAATGTGAGCCATGTTAAGGCCACAAGAGAGGAAAAACCAGAATACAGAGGAAGTTCAGAGGAGAGAGAGCTTACAACTAGTTGGTGGGGACAGACACAATGGAACGCAGCTATCTGAGGGCAAGAGTTGTTTAAATGCATGATCGTCTTAGGGGATAACAGGTTATCCTGTGTGGCTTGGGCATAGAGCAAAAGGAAACCAAATAAAGCAAAAGAGATAACCAAACACAATGTCTGGCATATTCATGAAAACATATATATAAAACAATAATATGCAAACAATTATTATGCTCATTTTAGAAAACATCAAAGAAATAAATATCTTATTTGGGATTTCAGAAATGAGTGGCTGCAGAGGAAACTGAAACTCAGGGCTTCTGATTGCAATCCTGAATCTCATTGTTTCAAAACAGTAAAATGTTTCTATTTGTAAAAATGAGACTAGAGTACGACGCATGGCCAAAGTTTGCATTTTACAAAAAACATTTGCTTAATTTTCTCTAGAATAGACCATAACATGTTTGATAAATAGTAATATTATATTCAGAATAGTGTACATTTGAATGAAATTGACTATGATGATTATTTGTTAAAATTACACAGGGTAAATTATAGCATGGTAGATTCTCAGATTTCACTGTCAAAGTCTTTGGGATTACAAAGATAAAGGAGCACATACCCCTTCATTCCAGACATAAATAAAACCTAGAAAGAAGAGCAAAACAATCTGTGGTTTGATGACAAAACAGATTTGCTTTAGAATTTACTGTGCAGGAGAAAAATATATATTTGGCTTGACAGAAATAAATTTCATTTAATGAAAAATATGCTAGGAAATGCAGGTGCCTAGAGTGGGTGAATGATTACAATCTGGAAAAAAAGTGGTGTGTTGCAATGGTTTATTGCATATCTGATGGCTATTCAAATTTTTAACTTTAAAATACTCTTTACAGTATATCATTGGGTTTGTTTCCAGTTATACTGCTCATGTAACTTTTGTTTTAACTTGCACATACTGGGCACAGTGTGATAGGAAATGTTGGGTTAGAATGACATAGCTGTTCCCTTCGAATCTCACAGGAATGATGGGCATCTCCTGTGAAGGGTTGATTAGTCGAGAAATGAGCTGCATAATTCACAGTTTCAGCAAGTTTGAGCCCATTTGCAATGTTCATGCTGAAAAGGAAACCATTTCACAAAATATTGTTTTTGAAGAGCAAATCATTTTCCTTGGTTTTATTGTTTTTAGCATTTTTAAAACCTTTATTCAACATCAGACATACTTTGTGTCAAGTGTGGTTAGCAATTTAAGGAGACATGTAATCATTTTCTTTCTTTCTTTTTTAATTGATTGAATCCCTGTCAAAGAGTCTCTCTTCAAAAGATAACAAGGGCATATATTTAATTTTGGAAAGCTCTGATGCTAGTGGTTCTACATAGATTTTATATGTTTTCCTCGCATGACCTTTGTACTTAGAGCTGCATGTGGACTGTACTTTACTTTTGCAATTTGAACCTTGTCACCCAGCTTGAGTGAAGCAACACTCTCCAGAGACCCGCCACTAACCTCTGGGTCCTCAGTCATTACGTTTCTGTGTTAAATACATGACTCACCTCCTGAACGAAGGCAAATCGATGATGACACTAAAGTAACCTAACTGAAAACAGGAATATGAGTCTGATAAACAGCCCCTTTAGAAGCCCAAATATTTACAGAGATTTTTTGAGAGCATGTGTTTTCACCACAATTTCTATCATTGCCAATGTGGACTTGAACATGATTTAGATGAAATATTCAAAAGATTGAATTTTCCTACCCTCACCCCTTTCAAATCTTTTTAACCTTTCTTAAATTAAAAAAAAAAAGAAAAGAAATGCTTTGAGGTCCATCACATTTTTGTTTTCTCACTAATAAAGGTATTAAATACATCATTTGTAGCTTACTGGATAAAATATGTGAAGAAAAATGCAAAAAGACTATTTCATTCTCTCCCTTATGTAGTCTCAGAGCGCTTTCAAAAATTTCCAATTCTTGATAGCACTAACTTTTCTTCAGATTTTAAGGATTAAAAAGTTGAGAAAGATCTTCCTCTAAAAGCAGATACCCCAACGCACCCACCCCAGAACCCGTTCTGCAGGCCCTTGAGAAGCCTGCTGCTCTCGGTTTGGGTTTTATCTCCTGTGGTTTTACACTTACAGTGGTAAAACAGGGGATTTGTTTTAGACACCCATATAGGAACAACCAAATGACTATAGGGAATGATCCTCAGAGAATTACTTGAGGGAAAAGTATCTGCATTTGTTCCTCTAAGTCTTCCCAACTGTGGGATGGCATGGCTTGAAAACAGACAAAGCAAACAAGACCACTTCCCGGGACTGAAATACTTTGTATGTGTTGTTATTTGCAGTGCATGCCAAGACATTCATGGGCACCAGAGCCAAGCTGGCGAGCTAATTAAATATATATATGTATGTGTTTAAAACAGCCTAATAAGGAGCATTGGAAATCTTCGAGATGAGCGAATATCTTATAACTTCTTCCGCAGGTGCGAGGATAGCTACAAGCCATGGACTTTCTGTCCTGCTTCTTGTCTGTGGCTTTGTGAAGGGTGCTTTGCTTTAGTCTAAAGTGCTGACTTTTTTCCAATATCACTTTCTCTTCTTAAAGCAAAGAGCAAATCGCCTGTAAAATCTACGGAGCGGACAGCAAAGTTGACCCTAAACTCCAAGCACCACTCTGCACCCACTGTACTCTAATTACCTACACAAGGAGCACCTGCTTTCGGAAACAAACGAAGAGGCTATCTCACTTTATTCATAACATTTTCTTGGGCAAATCACTGATCTTTTATTTCAAGAGAATTAGTGTGAAGTGATAGAACATTTTCTAATAGCAAGATCTATTTTTTTTTACTTTTCTTTCGGCTACTCAAAGCATCATCTCACTGACTGCTCAGGGGTTGGCCTGACCGTCATCGGTATAGTGAATATTTACTACAGATACCACTGATTTCCTACTAAGAGACCCATTATCTGCAGGAAGTAAGCAGAGATCAAAAGGCTACAGAACATAAACTATCATCAAAGAAAATTCCTGTCTGGGGGCAAGAACAAAATTTTCAACACTGCGAGTCAACAATGAAAACATTGTTTTAAATAAGAAATAATAAAAGATAATTTTTTTTGAATTTTTCCCCTTTTCTTGAGTTTTTCTCCTTTTTCTTGATTGTAGTTCTTGTTCAATATGGCAAGTGCTGATTATGGCCAATCCCTGTCAATCCTGGGAGGTTTATATAAAAACATTTTGAGTGTTCTATATTTCAGTGCATTTTAATTCATTTTGCCATTCTTGTATATGCAAATGATAAATTCTGTAAATTGCTTATAGTATGTGTGATATAACTTCAAAGTAGATAGACTATGAGCGTCATGCAAGCTGATTTTTATCATTCTCTGTATAAATATATACAAATAAGTATATGTTGGGTCATCAAACAACTTTTTTTTTGGATAAAACATGTTTTTCACTTATTCCTATATTGTGGGGATTTTGTAATGCATTGTTTCACTTTCCACAGGTTTGACAGTTGCAGATGGTTTCTGTTGCCCTCTGCTTCCTTCCGGAAAATGCGTATTCAAAATCGTATCGGTCTCTGATAAATGAATTAATTTTGCTGTGTGTATGCTGTGTTGAAATTTGCTATGTTCCTTTATATGTGGTGTTTATTGAGGTCTGAGGATCTTTTGACTCTGAAGAATGTAAGCTCTCTGGTTTTGACAGCCATTCCTGTATTATCATCATCATTATTGTCAAAACGCAGTGTCGCACCTAGAAAATTTGCCTTGGAAGTGAATATGGGGTAGATGAAGTGCTCATGATGAATCCCTAAATTCATGGAAGAACACTTCTGGCTGTGGCTTAAAAATGCTGCTTCCTTTGACCTTTATGAATTTTTGTAGCTTTGTCATTCTGTTATTTGCTGCTAATTATATTTTAATGTCTCCCAATTAAAAATTAAAATTTGGTTGTTGGCTAAATATAATATGCAAAAGATGACTGCAGATCCCCGACTAAAGAAGATAATGTGTTCAGTGTTCACTAGTTAAGTGAATTATAACTTTAAATATTCCATTCTTATTTTTGGCTTTATGATAATTCAGACTATTTTATTTAGAACCTGTTTTCTACTCTGGCAAAGAACGATAGGCAGGACTAGCAATGTGTTCCAAATACACTATGGAGTAGATATGGTTGAGATGGAAATGACCTAAGTTCTCCTTCCAGAGAGATTCTTCCATTTTCTTTCATAACAAACCAGAGGTTCATCTCTATAGGACCATCAGCACCAAGCCTAAGGTCCTAGACTGAAGCTTGAAGGCAATGAATACCTCTGCTTTTCAAAGGTAAATGCATTGATTTTCTGCAATTCAATTACAAGCAATGTCATATTTTCATAATATCCTTGACATTATCTTCTGAGAAAATGTTTCATGCTAAATATTTTATTGACATTTTTTGTTCATTTGGTTTATTATTTCAGTCTAATGAGAAAAATAAATAAAAGATTTGATTGCACTATTTTATTAACCTAGAAAAATTATTTTCTTTCAAAGTTTAATGCCTAAAATGCATAAAATAATGATAAGACAAATATTACTTAAGTCTATCTGGACTCTAAATATTGCATACATTCAAGTATAAAGAAGTATACTGATTCAAATTCAGTCAGTCTGGGAAAATCCACCATGTAATTTACTTTTACACAAAGTTCAGGTCATGAGATTGGTCAGTTCTAAAGCAAGATGGACATGTATCTCTGTACCAGTGATGTCCACCATGCTCGCTTATAATAAAGGACATTTTGTTGGTTGGGAAGAGCTCTCATTACACTCATTGTGTCAGGGTACAGAATAACAAAGATTTCTTCATCAGTGTGCTACCAAGAGTCTGAGTCGCTAACTTCTTTGAGAAAGAACATGGCATACAATCTATTTCTCCAGACTAGAAAATTTAAAGTGGAATCTTAAATATTGGGACAGAAGCTATAACGAATTAAAGAGACATCTAGTTCTTTTCACAATATATTGTCCCTCTGGGACTATTACTTGGTGTGTAATCATAACTATAGAAACAAATAAAGTTCGAAAAATAAATTATTTGACTTTCTCAGCCTTGATTTCCAAGGTTAAATGATAAATATTTCTATAAGAGGGAGTCACAAAAGTTCAAATTTCTTACATGAATTCAAGTCAAATTCTTGAGTTCTTTCTTAAAGACTTACGAACTGCTTACAAATGAAACAATGCAAATGAAATCACTTGAAGATAAAATAACAAAAATTATCTAAAGCAAGAGTTCTTAATCTGAGTTAGTAAATAAACTCAGTGGACTTCATAAACCCACTGACACTATATGCATATTTTTGCATATGTGTATTTGTTCTATGGAGATTGTCCTTCACATTCATTGATTCTGAAAGTCACTAAATTATGACTTACTGACCTAAAAGAAGAATGCTTAGATGCTTCTGAGCACCTAAAGGGTCCTACTTATTATAATTTTGAACTAGTTTACCTTAAAGTTCTTGGAGCAAGACATATTTAGGGAAATATATATATAGGCAAAGAAAACATACATTTTTAAGTACAGGAAATTTTTATTAAATTTATCATGTATAATATGGAATAACAGATATGGGATAATGTTCATTGAATTTTTAGAATGAATGTTAAGAGTTTAAAATATGATTTTACAAAATATACACAGGTACAATTCAAATAAATAGTCCTGGTATGGATCATATATATAAGACAAAATACTTAATTTAACTTAGTGGTAAATTCTATGATAAAAAAATAATTAGAAAGGGCAAATGTAATCCGTCTCAGATAAACTATGATGATTGCATCTTGGAATTAAGACTATGAAGCTACAAAATATGTATTACGCCCAAATAATTTTAATTTTAGAACTTTTCATTAATAAGGGGAGGAGTCTATTATTTAGGAAGTGTTATAGACCTCATGGTTTCAGGGATGGAATAGATAAGATTGTTTCCTGTATCTAGGGAGAGACAGACAGTAAACATTCAAAAACAAGAAAATATAAGGTGGAGGTAAATTCCAAGAAAATGCAGTAGGATGACATAAAGGACTTTGACTAGGAGGGGTCAAGCGAGGCTGCTCTGAGGAGGTAACCTTTGAGCAAAAGTTGAATGATGAGAAGCCAGTCAGGAGAGGATCTGGGAAAAGAGGCTCCAGAGAGAGGGAACTACTTGTGCAAAACTCCTAGTGTGAGTGCATCCAGGCTCCTGGGCTGGAGGGAGGCCAGAGGTGTGGGAAGTGAGGGTCAGAGCAGCCAAGGGAAAGCCAGATAAGAGAGAGGAGCAGAACAGTGTGGTGAAAATTCCAGTGTGAGCTGTTGTTCTGCCATCAGGACACAGGCTCTCCCTGGAGCCCACTTCTCATTGGGTAGAGTTTAGCTTGTAAGCAAGACTTCCTTGGGAAGTAGTCAAGTTATACTTTTGCATAGAAGCTGCAGGGCTATATTAAGCATGAGAGAATTGAACTCAACATTTGAATTCTAATTTGAAATTGATAATTTTGAGGAGGAAAAGGAAAAACAGAGATAATCAGGACTGCTTTTTGTGTAACACTGAGCTAGTTACAATAATTACAGGTGTCATTTGAACTAAAAACATGAGTATATAAGTTGAAAGTGCAGACAGATTGAAAGAAAGGAGACTTGCCTCTAGACACTTGTTGGTAAACATTGTGAGTAAAATAGTAGAAGAAAAAAAAAACAGTAGGAGAGGGAAAAAGTCTACATGTACCCAGAAAAAAGAAAAAAAGAGTGATCCAATAATCAGAAAATAGGAGCTTAGACTTCTCTATAATACAAATCCCAGAAGACAATGGATTAAAGAGTATAATGGGGAAAATATTGTAATAAAATAGTTTTATACTTAGTTAAGTTATATTTTCATTGTTAAAGAAATAAAATTATTCTGAGGTAGGCAAGGCTCATAGAAAAATAGCATGTATGTACTCTTGAATGCTCCAACCAAGATAGGAATCAAATGTGATGTTAAAAATAAATAGGCGTAGTATAAACTGTCTACCATATGAGCTTTGAAAGTGTTAAATCCAAAGAATCATTGAATATTTTATTATATTTCACTGTATATGAATGAAACAAGTTTCACAAAACAATATTTACCCTTATTTTGTGCATGCAATGAAATGCACTCTAGTATTTTCTATTTTGTTCTGTTTCTTTTTTGTTAACACTTGTCACAAGACATTAAATTGATTTTACAATGCAAAATTTGGGGGGAAAAACAATATCACAGGTGTATTTTATTCCAAAATTTGGTACAAATGGCAAGCATAATTAAATGACAGTATATAATATAAAACAATAATTTGAGTTCTGAACTCTTATTATGCTCTTAAAAAAACAGGCAGTTAGAGACCATCCAAGGGAGAAAATAATGCATTCTTTGTCTCTCCTAAAGTGGCATGACTCGTGTTGGGGACAGGAGAGTAACAGGGGTGTTGTATATATCTGTGCTCTTCCTGTTCTGTTTTAGGTTCCTGTCTTTTTCTTTGCTGGTTTATCGTCATCTGAACCCCCTTCCTGTTTGAGATATCCCCAGCCCCTAGTTACAGCTGATGAGGTCCTCCAGAAGACTTTTCCTTCTTCAAAGCTGAGAAGTACATTGGAGGGTGGCATGCCAGCATATGGAAATCCACTCCCATGGTTGTCCCCAGAGACCAGGGAAGTGGTGGAGGACATCGAGGCAGTGGTATTTAACCACTAGAGGAAAGGCATGTGTGGTGACCATAATAAGAAGTAACCCCAAAAAGGTAACAAGAAACATCTGACCCCGTTTGGAATAGTCAGTTAATTGTGGGATCTCCAGGAGGAACTAGGGCAGCCTTCTTGAAGTCACACTTGATTTGTGTGAAACCTTATAAGACAAATCCTTTATTTCTTGAAAACAGAGTTTTGAGCCATGAACTGATGTCACAATCCTCATCTAAACCCATCACCAGAGTCAGATTCACCAAAGCGATCACTGGCCTCAATGGTAATCCTTCGTACGTACACTGGTAATATTTCTCTCAGCCTCCCCCAAAGGGAACCAAGATGCTTGGAGAGTAACTGTGCATCGAAGAAAGAGGAATGTCCAGACCTTCCTGTGTTACCAAGCAGACTTAATATTATATCCTGGGGCCCCTGAGGTGCACTAGTTCAAGACTTAGGGGGCTAATGATTAACAGGATATTTATCATAATCCAATGTTGGCCCACGGAGACCACTCTACCCACCTGCAATTATTTCCCCACTTCTAAAAATACAGTTGATATGTATACATTTAGCAGTGAAGAAAAACGCTGCATTGATATCTGTCCCATAAGGTGATGGCTATAAGTTTTTAAAGGACCCTGGAGTTTCTCCTCTTTACCAAAATAGTCAATAAAAAAACATGACAGAGTAGTCAGTTTTTAAAAATGACAGTAATGAGTTACACTACTAAAGTCATGGATGAAGCATTTCCCCTTTAGTTTGGTGTACAAAGGATAGCTGAGTCTTGAGTTTGGGTTATCATAAGCATAATTAGGTGCTGAGTGCAATTGTAGCCACTGGTCCAAATTTGAGCACTTACTGGAACAAATTAGCAGAGCTCCAGTTAATAATTTGGTAATTTTCTACTTTATTGCAATTAGAATAAATTAAAGGGATTTTTTTTTTACCTGTCAGGGATGAAAATACTCCTTTACCATCTTGCCTCAAAGTTACATTGATTCTCCAGGAGTGGAGAATCCATTAGTTATCCTCACCAGCCCCTCAGACATCCTGTTGCTCTGTTACAGTGATGGCAGCATGAGGGTGAGATCTGGAGGTCAGGAAGAAACAGCACCCTGGAGGCCTTAATAAGATACATATACTCCACAGGATGGAAGATAAACTCTATAAAAAATTTAAGGCCATGATAGCTTCAAGCATACCTTTAAACATTCAAGGAAGTCATAATCTCAGTCTTTCACAAAGTATTCCAGTAAATGGAAAAATAAGGGTTGCTCTCAACTCATTTAATGAGACAAACATTACTTTGCAAGAAAACCCAAAAATGGCAGTGAGAGAAAGGGTCATTACAGGTGCTAACTCATGAATGTAGGTGCAAAAGTCATCCACAGAACAAAAATGAATTCATCAATATATAATATGTAATACATCATATGGAATAAACATGGTTTATTTCAGGAATTCAAAGTTGGAAAAACCAACAGTGGTCTTGGATTGTTGTCCCCAGAAACAGATGCTGAGACCTGAAGCAGATTCAGGTCTAGTTGGTTTGTCTGGGGATTCATGGACCACGAGTAAAGGAGGAGGTAAGACGAGAGAAGGCAGGCTGTGTGTCAAGCCAGCTACCATTGTGGAAACTAATCAAGCGGTGTAAGACACACCTCAGAGTTACCCTCATGTGCAGAAGAAGGTGGAGTAGTTAAATACCAGCCCTGCCAGCAATCAGTTGAGGGTGGCCTTCCGTGGGGGAGGAAGATGGTAGGGGGGTTCATTTCCAGGCCCTTCAAGACTGCTTTGCTCACAGACAGAACAGCCGTCTGCACCTTCGGAGGCAATCTTCAGGAAAAGGACTACAGGTGTTGGCAGTGAGAAATGAGCTCGAATACACTGAAGTGCTGAGGCTCATTGGATGTGGACCAGAGCAGCTCCTGCTGCCACATTAACAAAACAAAAGAGAAATGATGCATTTATCTCAGTAGATGAAAGAAAGGCATCTGATGAAACTCAACATCCGTTCATGATTTGAAACTCTCAGAACACTAGGAATAGAAAGGTCCTTGCTTACCCTGGAAACGGGTATTTTCAAAACTTTTGTAGGAAACACCATGCTCTGGTATGACACTGAATACTTTCCCTTTATAGTTGGAAATGGGAAGCCCATGATCCCACATGTATCTACCAGATAAGAATGATCTTAGAAGCATTTTAATGATCCATAATTGGGAAGAACACAAATAACCATTAATGGCAGATTATATAAATAAATGGCATGTTCACAAAAGGATATACTGGACAGCAAAGAAAATATATCAACCAAGGCTATTTATAACATTATGGGTGAATCTTAAAGCCATAATTGATAGTTAATTGATTAAAGACATAAGGGGATACATACAGTAGTATTCCATTTGTACAAAATTCAAGAATAAGTAAGATTGAATCAGTGTCTGAAGTGTGCTGGAAAATTCCCTCCAGAATGGCAAGATTTGTCACACCTTGTCCTTCCTAACACTAAGAAAGAGTCCCATGTTTCATGGATTTTGAAAACAACACATTTTAGAGTCTTGTGTGCTGCTCCGATTAATTTACTGAGTGACCTGAAAGTTTTCCAAGTTTGAGTGTAAACCAAAGGAAGAGTAGAACTTTTACCTGGTCCAGGCCATGAAGGAAGTAGCTTTGCCCATGGACTCTTATAACCGTAAAGGTCCCACCATGTTCTAAGTGTCTCATTAGTTTCAGGGCTCTCTTTGGGGCCTACTGAAAATCTTTCTAAGAGAATCATTATGAACATCAACAGACTTTTGTAAGAAAGCCATGCATTTTCTGACAAGTCACTCATCTCCTTTTAGGAAACCATTTATCACTGTTCCCTGGTAGAGATTAAATAAAGATGGGACACCAGGCAATTAAGCAACCTCTCAGGATTTAGCAATATCTATAAAGTCCAGGATACCACAATAGCGCCATCAAGTAGAAGAAAGTATCTAAGAAGGTCCTGAAAATACAAGTAATTGCATAAAAATGTCATGCCCTTAGTTTCCCTATTCCATGAATCCTCTATCAACCCACATTATACTGTCATGATGAATTAGTTCTCCATAAGGAAGAAGTTTAAATTCGACTTATGGATAATTTTGCAACCAGAAAATTCTCTTTGTTTAAGATATCTAGAGAGCATACAAAATTTGACTTGAAATATCCAACTCAGATCCTTGACAATCAAAATTGTATATATGCCTGTTTTACATATGAGTATATCAGATAGTATATGATAAAGACAACATTCCTAATCAACTGAGAAGAGAGTTCTATAAGCAATCTTGGAATAATTAACTCTCTGGGGAAAAAACTCAAGCAAAATAAAGTGAGGAAAGAATAAATTAAAGGGCAGTATAAAACAAAATTTATGTCCGTAAAAATTCAAAATCAAAAGAAGAACTAAGGGAAAAAAGACTTCAACATACATGATATGCCCAAATTAATATCCTTTCCATAATTTTTAATCTTAAATCAGTAAGCAAAAGTAAAACAAATCAGTTTTTTAAAAAGCAAATAACCGAAATTTTTCAAGAGAAGAAATATAAATAGCCAATATATAGCCAATATACATGGAAATATTCAATGTCACTAAAAATAAAAGAAAGTGATAACAAGAGCAATGCTTTGTAAACATAAATCTGAATTTGAGAAAAATGGATATTTTAAAATGTTTTATTATAAAACAAGTAAGAAATTGTATAAATTATATCCTCAGCCTAAGAAGGTAAAAATTACCATTTGAGTGAACCAGAGGATTGGAAGAAATAATAAACAC
The DNA here is from genome assembly GCF_964341445.2 of Mesoplodon mirus. Taxonomy (NCBI): domain Eukaryota; kingdom Metazoa; phylum Chordata; class Mammalia; order Artiodactyla; family Ziphiidae; genus Mesoplodon; species Mesoplodon mirus. The sequence continues at coordinate 32,469,803 of NC_138985.1, read as the reverse complement.
AAAAATAATGAACAGTATAATAGAAAAACCTTAAAGAGCAGATGTAAGAGAACATTGTTTGAACAAGTAGTAAAATAGGCAAAATTCTGGGTGATAGACTCAAAAAATGTGGAAGAAAATAAAAGGTTAAGACTTACAACAAAAGATGAGACACTAAACATTACCCAAGAATACAACATATATGTCCATGATAATACATAGTAGGTTCAGTGGCATAAAAAGCTTCCAGTGGCAACTGGTAACCTCAACTTCCAATTCAAGGAAGACACTGTCTGTCACCTGATGGAGGAATGCCTCCCTCCAGAACCAAAATTGCCAAATGAACAGAGGTGGAAAGGGACAGAAAGAAAAACTCCTGTGAGTGGGTAATTATGTATAATAGTATGAGGAGACAATTTCACTCCCAGCCTTGGTTCCTGCACCCATGTATGGTGACTTTGGGAAAATCAGTACCATGTATCAGATGCTGATTCAAACCATATATAATCTTTCTGGGTGTTGATACCAGTTAGGGTATAACTGAGTCTTCAGTAGACCATGTCGTTGTCTACTGCTGCTACTTCTGGGTGATGAGGTGTGTAGTAACATTGTTGAATTCTATGGGCATGCATCCTCTAGCACACTACTGAGGAATAATTCATTGATCAAAGGTAATGTTGGGATGATAGTGCCAAAAGAAGAAAATCCATGTGCAGAATTTTTGTATATTCCACACAGAACAAGTGGTATCCTCTCTGTGATGGAAAGAATCCAATGTAATTAACCTACTACCAAACAGGTCTTCCTGGGAGTGGTGTCATATCAGGGGCTCAGCACTGGTTTCCACTATGGGCAAGTTACTTAGTTAGGTACTTGGCCAGAACAGACTTTGTGTGGGGAACCACAGACACTGAGCCCAAGCATATGTGTTAATATAAGATGAAATAGGGTAATATAATAAAGATTGTAATATGGCTAAGAAAATAATTATCACCTCTACAGTTAATAAATGATATTTGATAAAGTTCAAAATTCTAAAAAAAAAAACTTTGTAAACTTGAACAGCTAATTTTGCATTATTTCTGATAATATAAAAATAAGAAACAAAATCTGGAAAGAAGACTATGTATAAATTGGAGGTAAATAATTATCTGCTGAAAAAGCATAAGAGGGTAAAGTGACATATTTTAGGGCTAGTAATTGACCATAATACGATAACAGGTAAATGTTAATATGCTAAAACAGCATATACTTTCCTCTATGCCAGTTAGAGGAAATGGAAAAGAAATGCATTCACATTGAGAACACACACAAATAAGAATAACGAATTAAATAAGAATAACGATATCAAGAAAGATGCCAAACCTAAATGAAGAAAACTTGAAAAAAAAATGAAGGCACAAAAGAAAATTAATCACTGGGAAGCATACCATGTTCCAGAATGATTCTTTGTAAAGATGACAATCCTTCCCAAAGCTACGCATCTCCAAACATATCCTAGCTAGAGTTTGGGTGGGGTTTTTTTTTTCAGGTAGTGGGGTTGGAATTTTGCCAAATTATTTTAAACTTAATCTTGGAGAAGAAAGGAAGGAAAATAGCCAAACAAAATATTTCAAGAATAATGAATGCAGAGTTAACCTCCCAGATAATGAAAGCACGATAATTAAAATAATGTGGTTTGGGTCCAAATATTGACAGGAAGATAAATGGAACACAATGAATGTTCCAGAAAGTACTCGTGTATATGAAAAATAATACACGACAAAGGCGATATGAACAAGCAGCTGGCAAAGTCGAATTATTCAATCAGCAGTTATGACTGAATTCATGAATATTAGACAATTAAATTGTGGATTAGATAATTAAATGGAAAGAAGAAGGAAAAATTGGTAAAAAAAAATTTAAGCATAAAAGATTAGAGGGCTTCCCTGGTGGCACAGTGGTTGAGAGTCCGCCTGCCGATGCAGGGGACGCAGGTTCGTGCCCCGGTCCAGGAAGATCCCACATGCCGTGGAGTGGCTGGGCCCGTGAGCCATGGCTGCTGAGCCTGCATGTCCGGAGCCTGTGCTCCACAATGGGAGAGGGCACAACAGTGAGAGGCCCGCATACCGCAAAAAAAAAAAAAAAAAAAGATTAGAAAAAACAATTATACAGTCAAGTAATCAATAGATAAAATATATAGAAATATAAAATTTCTGTAATATAACTTTTGAAAAGTAACAACTTGGAAAGAACAACAGGCAAAAAAGAAGCAGATGAGTAGATTATATCCTTAATATTTAAGGAGATCGTAAATATGAAAGGAAGGCAGTAACACCCCCGTTGGAAAATTGGCTAAAGACACAAATAGCTATTAGACAAAAGAAAAAAATATATTTAAATTAATTTTTATTGGAGTATAGTTGATTTACAATATTATGTTAGTTTCTGCTATGCAGCAAGATGAATCAGTTATATTATATATATATATATATATATATATATATATATATATATACCTCCACTCTTTTTTTAGATTCTTTTTGCATATAGGTTATTACAGAGTATTGAGTAGCATTACCCGTGCTATACAGTAGGTTCTTATTATCTATTTTATATATAGTAGTGTGAATATGTCAATCCCCATCTCCCAATTTATCCACCCCCCCCACTTTCCCCCTTGGTAACCATAAGTTTGTTTTCTACATCTGTGACTCTATTTTTGTTTTGTAAATAAGTTCATTTGTACCATTTTTTAGATTCCACATATAAGAGATACCACATAGTATTTGTCTTTCTCTAAGGGATAAAACAACTGATATGGAGGAAATTGAAATTATAAGAGAAGACATTTTATAAAGCTATGCAACCATGGAAGAAATATAGACATTACATACTCTTTCCATTCACTTAGTACTCTGTATATATTTCTCAGATGATTTTTGGCATCTGGTATTGTGGAACGTCCAAAGCCAGACCAAATTTTATCTCCGGATTGGTCAACTGCTTTTCCCCCAGAAGCTTTTAAGACTTAAAAAAAAAAATCCTTAATGTTGAATTTGTTGTGAAGATATTTCTTTCTCACCTAAATTATCTCTTCAACCATAATTCAAATATCATCATTTTTGTTGCTGGAAGATATATGTTTTGCAATCTTTTGGTCAGAAAAACTGCTTTTAGCTTTAAGTCTGAGCTCATAACAGACCCCAAAGTGTGCAGGAAAATATATAACCATACTGCCAAACTAAAAGGCACCTGTCTGACAACAAAGAGTTTGTAGACAGTCCTCTTACCTGTTTTCACAGAAGTTTCCAAAAGTGATTTGCCCAGGTCCTGGCACATAGTACCTGAAAAATAAATATATCCTATTGTTACTTCTGATGATTAGGTCACTTCAGGGAATGGCTCAGATTTCCATTTCTGTTGTGTCAACCTAAGGTTTATTTTCTGATAAGGAGGTTAATCTACATCTAGGGAAGCATAATACAAATGATAAAAAGGGTGACTCAAGTCAACACTATACTAAAGAAGAACAAAGTTGGAGGACTGACACTGCCTGACTTCAAGACTTACTATAGAGCTACAATAATCAAGACAGTGTGGTACTGGCAAAAGAGTAGATAAACAGATCAATGGAGCAGAATATAGGACCTAGAAATAGACCCACACAAATATAGTCAATGATCTTTTACAAAAAAGCAATGGAAATTCAATGGAGAAAAGTTAGTCTTTTCAATAAATGGTACTGAAACAACTGGACAGACACCTGAAAAACAATAAATACAGGAACTGGTGTTACATCTTTCACAAAAATTAACTGAAAATGTTTCTCAATGTAACAGCTAAATGTGAAGCACAAAACTATAAAACTCGTAGGAAAAAAAAGAAAATAGATGACCGTAGATTTGGTGAAGAACTTTTAGATACAACACTAAAAGCATACTACATGAAAGAAAAATTGATGTCAAATTTTACTAAAATTAAAAATTTCTATGAAAGATATTTTTTTACAAAAGACTAGAAAGATAAATCATAGGGACTTCCCTGATGGCACAGTGGTTAAGAATCCACCTGCCAATTCAGGGGACATGGGTTTGATCCCTGGTCCAGGAAGATCCCACATGCCACAGAGAAACTGAGCCTGTGCACCATAACAACTGAGCCTGCGCTCTAGAGCCTACAAGCCACAACTACTGAGCTCGTATGCCACAACTCCTGAAGCCCATGAACTCTAGGGCCAATGTGCTGCAACAACTGAACCCCACACACCTGGAGCCTGTGCTCCACAACAAGAGAAGCCACTGCAATGAGAAGCCCACATACAAAGAGTAGCCCCACCTCGCCGCAACTAGAGAAAGGCTGCGTGCAGCAACAAAGAACCGACACAGCCAAAAGTAAATAAAATTATTTAAAAAAAGAAAGATAAGTCATAGACTAGGAGAAAATACTGGTAAAACACATTTCTGACAAAGGACTTGTATCCAAAATATACAATAAACTCTTAAAACAATAATAAGAAAACAAGTAACCCATTTTAAAATATACAAAAGATCTGAGTAGACACCTCACCAAAGAAAAATATATTGATGGAAACTAAGCATATGAAAAGGTGCTCAACATCATAAGTCACTGAGGAATTCCAAATTAAAACAATGAGATACCATTACATACCTATTGAACAGCTAAAATTCAAAATACTGACTATACCAAATGCTAGGGAGGTTAGGGAGAAACAGAAACTCTCATTCATTGCGGTGGGAATACAAAATGGTTACAGCCACTTTGGAAGACAGTTTGACAGTTTCTTGCATAGCTAAATATAGTCTTACTACATAAGTCAGCAATGGCACTCCTAGCAATTACCCAGATGAGTTGAAAACATATAAACCTGCACATAAATATTTACAGCAGGTTTGTTTATAATTGTCAAAAACTGGAAGTGACTGAGATGTCCTTTAAAAAGTGAATAGGTAAAGAATTGTGGTATATCCAGGGAATGGACTGTAATTCAGTGATAGAAATTTGTAATCAAGCCATGGAAAGATGTAGAGGAAACTTAGATGCATATTGCTAAGTGAAAAAAAAGGGGGGGCTGCATACTGTATGATTCCAACTATATGACCTTCCAGAAAGGCAAAACTATGAAGAAAGTAAAATATCAGTGTTTGCCAGGGACTTAGCAGGAGGAAGGAGAGATGGAAGTACAGGGGAATTTTACTGCAGTGAAACTATTCTGTATTATACTGTAGTGCTGGTTAAATGACATTGTGCATTTGTCGAAATCCACAGAACTAATTGCCCACTGCAAAAGTGATCTCCACTATTAAACTATGAACTTCTGTTAATACTAATATATCAATATTAGTTCACCAATTGTTACAAATATACCACACTAATGGAAGATGTTAATGATATGGGAAACAGTGGGAGAAAGAGAACGTGTATCTTATCTCTGTACCACCAGCTGAATTTTCTGTAAACCTAAATTTTTTTCTAAAAATACAATCTTTTAATTTAAAAGAAAAAGTTGACTCAGATGCTTCAAAATATGTTAACACATTTTATTGTGTTTCTAAAAAAAAATCAAGATACTCATTGAGGTCAAATATTGTGATAGGATTGTAACAATCATTCCACAATTATTTGTATGTCTTTAAAACTGCATGCCAATGTTATTAAGTCATGAGGTCAGTATCTTCAACTAAAAATCAAGCCAAACAACAATTAAATCTTCACACACCATGATGCAAAATATATATTAAAACCTTACACTACTAAAATTTTTATGGTGAAGATAATTAAGCAAAGAAAACTATAATGCAAGCAATGAGCCCTTAAAGCACAGCATTGTATGTATTTCCACATCATGCAGTTAGGAATTCCTTTGCTATAAAATTTTATTCTGCCTGCATCTCAAATTCAAAGGTTTGAAAATGTGAATCTTAGATCTTCAGGCAGAAGCTAGTAATACATGTCATAAGCCCCCATGAGTTGTGTATCTGTATCATTAATAGCTGTATCCTCTTGTCTAGAGTAAAAATGCAATGCTTGGGGAGGGAAAAAAAAGACAAGAAAGATAAAAAATGAAGATGAATTGATGAGGTCATTAATGCAAATGCCTGAATTCATTTTCTAAGCTTGATGAGGCTCTGAGTGTTTTAACACCAGCCTTTTGACAGCCCAGGAACTTTGGGGAATCATAATGATAAGTCAGATTCTTCTGTATTTAATTTATACTTCAACTTTCTGAGACTATGCAGAAAGTGTTAGGGACACCATTGGTTGCCTTGGAACTGAGCTCATTTCCACCCCTATCTCATGCAGATTTTTCTTAAAGCATTTGTTTTCTGTATGTATCGCTTCACTTACAGTTATGAATAAGGCTGACATATCTAAAATATTTTAATATACTAAGACAGGACTGTCTTTTTTTTTTTCATGAGAGCACCGTTTCATTTTTAAATTGGCAAGAACAGTACATTTTCTCATATTCCTCAGCCTGGACACATACCTGTTCCTAGCATGGTTGGATGGTCAGCATTGGCACATTATTTAAATGTTTGTTGTGATGCATGCTTGCATTTTATTACCTATGGTTTGGGGGTAGTGAATGAGAGTGATTTGTACCAGCTTCTAAAATTACACCTAACTGTAGAGATATTAGATATGTTTGTAGATGAGAGTGACACATTTTTCTGTTTCATATTAATTTGATCATCCCTCTCCTTACTCTTTCAGGAAGTAACGGGGGGGAGAGAAATTTCATTAACTTGAGAAGAATGTGTGTTTGGGCATTCAGAAATAAATTTACAGAAATAAAATTGCAAAGATAAGAATATGCTGTTGACATTGGACACCAACAAAGATAGCCCTGGGAGACCAATCTTTATAGGAAGGAATTCAATCAAAAATCTCTAAAAGCAAACTATTAATGACATTCATAGTATGAGAACAAGGAGAGAGAGCATTACTGATGCCAGCACTAAACTTTCAGCAAAATTAGACTCTGAAATAGATACTGATATTCTACTGTTCATTCTAGGTCCTGTGCTGCTCTCTCCACAATATACAGAAGAGAATGTAAAGACTGAATAGCTTCATGCACTGTTGCTACAAGGCATTAGCCTATATATTTTTTATAATGTCTACATACGTATTGTAAACATCTAATAAATTAAGGAACATGCACACAATTATAATTATATACAAATGATAGAGCGTGCATAGTTTGGAATTTTAAAAAGTTACTTAATTTGTTAAATCCAGTTGGAAACCAGTGAATGCACCCAATGAATGCACAGTATGACTTTGTTCAAAACATTTCAATATCTCTAATTTGCCAGTGGAGCATAAATTATGTAAAAAGGCAGTTGGAAGTCTCTGAGACCTGGATTCAGCCTACCATCTCAGTCCCACCCCACAGTGATTCTTCCCAGATAGCCTCTGGTTCAGCCAAAATCATACTCACCACACCCCAATACACTGCAATCCACAAACACATCACTCAGGCCTCAGGGATATACATCTCAGCCTATTTCTAAAGTATCTCTCCCCAAATGACACCTGCCTATCCTATTCTTTTCCAGAAGTGGAAGGTGTTTTGGGAACATGTTACAATATCCAGGACTATAATGTTCGCATGTTCCTCACAACTAAAAATGCTGTAGGTCTGTGATAAATTACATGCCCAGAGAATTGTTGTGACAAAGTAAATAAATACAAACACTCATAATAAAATCGCCTTTTCACTCCATTTTCAGCAATTTCATCCCACATATTGTCACTTTTCCCTGTTTGTTGGTCTGCCTTCCCCACTCTCTGCTCATCATACTCAATATCTTAAGCTTGTTTGTATGTAAGGTGTTATCGTTATTTGGTGTATTTCATTTTAGGTTTCTCTTTTATACACACAGACTTCAGGGAACTTAAATGATGAGGCCATGACTGTGCAGATGGGAAGAGACAGGACTCTAAGACACTCTGCTTCCCAAACTGGTGTCTTTTCTCCTGTACACGCTCCTTTCAACAAAAATGATGCCTTTCACCAGAGAAGCAGCACGACCGTGATGAGGCACTTAACCTCCCTGGTCCCCAATTTCCTCATCTGTCAGTGGGAATTATGAGTTCTGCCCTGCCTATTTCACATGGTGGCTGCAAGAAGCAAATAAGATAATGTATGTGAATGAGTTTCTGAAGTGCTAATAAAAAATTAAAAGTGTCATACTATTATCTTCACATGGAAGACAACTGAAGAGCACTGGGATTCAAAACTACCAGATTTAACCACTTACTACTTGTGTTACCCATGACAAAAAATGAAAGCTGTTTGGGCCTAATGCTTTCTCCAACTATGACACAAAAAATGATGAGCTAAATGATCACACAGGTCCCCACTAGGGACTGAATCAAGGTTTAGATTAAACTGATGTCTGATTCACGTTTTCCCAATTTCCAATAGCCTTTAAAATATCAAAAGAAGTACCAAACTTGCAAAAGATTGAGCATTTATGAATTCTTAGAAACATTTTTTCAAGAGCACAATGCCTTAGGATTTTGAGTAAGAAAACCAACTGTGCCTACATTAAACTGTAGTATCAATAGAAAGTTCCCAAATAGTGCCTATGAAGAGTAGTGAAAACAAATTCCATTTTCAAAGACTGAGATTGGCAGTTAGTGTAGTGCCAGAGTTAGTGAGGATTTCATATTAACTAAAACATCAGCAAAGCTGGATTTAGAATTGCCCTCAAAGGTCCACCGCACTCACAGACCAACTCTCCAACGTTCCACACTCCCTCCTAGATACAACAGCTGGGCTGTGAGCAGATGAGCAGTAGGTCGTCTGTTGACCAGTGGCTGCTATGCGGTGGCTAGAGAACTCTGCTACCCAAGGCAGAGGACCCTGTCAGGAGAAGATGGACAGTGTTCTGATGTCCTAGTGAAAATAAATAAGGGAAACCCTCATTTAAAATGGAGCCAGGAGGCCCTGGAGAGGGGCTCTCACACAGGCAAAACCAACAGAAAGAATAAAGATACAAAGGACTGTGTGTATAGTATTCTTTGTGTAAAATTCTCATCTCAACTTCTTGTCTGTGTTGATAAGTATGTTACTTTTCTTCTGCTACAAGGAAGACATTTTTCACATGGGAATTTCATCTCCTGCTTTTAAGGAAAGGAAAGAAGGGCCCTCCCTGGCCCAGCAACAATGCACTAACCACCCCTGCAGCCAAGGAGAAACTTCCACAACCTTGAACACTTGTTCTCCTCCAGTGAACTTTATTCAAAGCAACCCTCCCTAGGTTCCCCCTAAAACTTAATAGAAGCTTGCCATTCACTTTGTCTCTTTGGACTTGCCTTTGGCTTACAGGTCCCAAATTGCAATTCTCTACTATTCCCAAATAAACCCATTTTGCTGTTTATAAATAACTGGCTGTTTTAATTTTAAGGTTAACACTAACAATCTGGGAACTATGGGTTTTCACCTCTGCCACCATCTCTTCAGTGTCAATAAGCAAGCCAGGTGGCAGTGAAGGATGATATCATCTCAATGAAGCAGAACCGCATTAGATCAATCCCTGGAAGTTTACATAAAGTCTTTGCTTGTCCAGCAGCTGCAGACTGGAGATGGGAATTCATGAAGGACCAGGGTGGATGTCAGAAGGGCTGGGACAAATCCCAGTAAACTGAGAGCAAATCCTAGGCCTTGACAGAGCTCAGTTCAAATTTTGCGAAAGGAGAAACGTCATGTATACAAAGATTAAGAAATAAAAGGACCAGTGGATCAAGATGGCGGAGGAGTAGGACGTGGAGTTCACCTTTACCAACAAAAACATTGAAAATACATCTACAAGTGGAACGATTCACCCAGAACAGCTACTGAGCACTGACAGAAGACCTCAGACTTCCCAAAAGACAAGTAAACCTCCACATAACTGGGTAGGACAAAAGGAAAAAGAAAAAGAAGCAATCAGGGTGGGGCCTGCACCCCAGGAAGGGAGCTGTGAAGGGGAAAACGTTCCCACACCTTGGGAAAGCTCCTCACCAGCAGAGAAATTAGACTGGATGGAGGGGGAGTTTGGGAGCCTGAGAGGGGAGAGTAGCAACCAGTTTGTGGAAGGAAAAATGGAGAGTAAAATGCACAAAGGGTCAGCACCTCCACCCTGTTCTCCCCAACCTGAGATACTCCTCTGTCAGTGAGGAGGGGGTCAGCTGCTGAAGCTTATACTCTGAAGCTCAGTCCCAGGGAGAGGACCAGGGTTAGGTGAGGAAACAGCCTCAAGAGGTCAGGCCTTGGTTACTGAGGGTGTACTAGGAAGAAGCCTGGGACCACTAGAGAGGCAAGACACCATTACTGGGGGGCACATGAGGAGAGGGGCAGGACCACCATAAGAACTTCTTTCCCTATGAGTGCTCCCAGACAACAGGGTCCTGCCTACAGGAACTTAAGGGGCAGGCATGAGTCTCCACTGCCATCTTGGACTCCAGAGGCAGGCACTGGAAGCCTCTTCCAGACCCATAGGCAGATGCCAGGCTCTGCCCTCACTCACTGACCTGGAAGGGCACAGACAGCTCCAGCCACTAGAAATTCCACCAGAGGACACCAGGACCTGCCCCCACTGTCTGAGGAGTGGGCAATGGTTGCTGTAACTGCATGCCCCATATCAAGTGGATAACAGTCAGCACACACTGAGAAAAGAGACAGCAAGCATCCAAACTAAAATCAGTCCCTTGACTCCAGGAAAGAGAACAGAGTTGAAGGACTTATGCTCATCTCCTCTCATGAAAACACCAAGATCACAACTAACTGCTGAACAACCATCAATTTAAAAAGACTAGAACCTACCAAAAAAGATATTTTACATTCAAAGACAAAGAAGAAGCCACAACAAGATGGCAGAAAGGGTGTTTTGCAACAATCAAATCCCATACCCACTGGATGGGAGAGCCACAAACTGAAAAATAATCATATTGCAGAGGTTCTCCCACAAAGTAAGAGTCCTAAGCTCCACATCAGGCTCCCCGGCCTGAGGGTCTGACATTGAGAGGAGGAATCCCCAAAGCATTTGACTTTGAAGGCCAATGGAGTTTGAGGGCAGGAGTTCCACAGGAAAGACTGGGGGAAACAAGAGACTCCAATCTTAGAGGGCACACACAGATGTCATGTACACTGGAACCCTGCACAAAGTAGTAACTCCATAGGAGCCAGGGATGGACCTACCTATGACTCTTGGAGGGTCTCCTGGGGAGGTGAGGGTTGGATGTGTCTCACTGGGGGTGGGGGCAAGGACACTGGTGTCAGAGGCCCCAGAGAATATTGATCAGTGTGAGCTTCACCAGAGGCCGCCAGTTTGGCATCAAGACCCAGCCCTATCCAACAACCTACAGGCTCCAGTGCTGGAATAACCCCAGCCAAAGAATCAGCAAGATAGGGACATGGACCCACCCAACAGAAGACAGGGTGCCTAAAGCCATCCTGAGATCACAGCCACCCATAAACATGTCCCTTGACACGGCCCTGCTCACCAGAGGGACAAGACCCAGATCCACCCACCAGTGAGCAAACACCAGTTCCTCCCACCAGGAACCCTGTGCAAGCCTCAGAATCAACCTCACCGACCAGAGGACAGACACCAGAAGCAAGAGGAGCTACAATCCTCCAGCCAGGAGAAAAGAGACCACAAACACAGAAAGTTAGACAAAATGAGATAGCAGAGAAATATGTTTCAGATGAAGGAATAAGACAAAAACCCAGAAGAACAACTAAATGAAGAGGAGATAGGCAATCTACCTGAAAAAGACTTTAGAGTAATGAGAGTAAAGGTGTTCCAAGATCTCAGAAAAAGAATGGAGGTACAGATTGAGAAGTTACAAGAGATGTTTAACAAAGAGCTAGAAGATTTGAAGAACAAACAAAAAGAGATGAACAATGCAATAACTGGAATAAAAAATACACAAGGAATCAATAGCAGAATCACTGAAACAGAAGAACGAATAAGTGAGATGGAAGACATAATGGTGGAAATCACTGCCAAGGAACAGAATAAAGAAAAAAGAATGAAAAGAAATGAGGACAGTCTCAGAGAGCTCTGGGACAACATTAAATACACCAACATTCACATTATAGGGGTCCCAGAAGTAGAAAAGAGAGAGAAAGGGCCTGAGAAAATATTTGAGGAGATTATAGCCAAAAAATTCCATAACATGAGAAAGAAAACTCTCACTAAAGTCCAGAAAGTTCATGGAGTCCCATACAATATAAACCCAAGGAGGAATATGCTGAGACAAATAATAATCAAACTGACAAAAATTAAAGAAAAAAATATTAAAAGCAACACAGGAACAGCAACAAATTACATACAAGGGAACCCCCATAAGATTATCAGCTGATTTTTCAGCAGAAACTCTGCAGGCCAGAAGGGAGTGGCATAGTATATTTAGATAAAAGGGAAAAAACTACAACCAAGAATACTCTGCCCAGCAAGTTTCTCATTCAGATTTGACAGAGAAATCAAAAGCATTACAGGCAAACAAAAGCTACAGAATGCAGTGCCACCACACCAGGTTTACAACAAATGCTAAAGGAATGTCTCTAGGTGGAAAAGGAAAGGTCACAAATAGAATCAAGAGAGACACAAATGGGGAAGTTCACCAATAAAGGCAAACATAAAGGACAGAAATCATCCACAAACAAATACGATATCAACACCAACAATCATAACAAGAGGAGAGTACAAATGCAGGATACTGGAAAGGCATTTCAAATTAAAAGAGCAGCAACTTAAAACAATCTTATTTATATATAGTCTGCTATATCAAAACCTCATGGGAACCACAAACCAAAAATCTACAATAGATACACACACAAAAAAGAAAAAGCAACCCAAACACACCACTAAATATAGACATCAAATCACAACAGAGGAGAACAAAAGAGGAAGGGAAGAAAAAAGAACTTCAAAAACAAATCCAAAACAAAATGGCAATAAAAATATTCATATCAATAATTGCCTTGTGTAAATAGATTAAATACTCCAACCAAAAGACATAGACTGGCTGAATGGATATAAAAACAAGACCACTATATATGCTGTCTACTAGAGACCCACTTGAGACCTAAGGACACATACAGATGAAAATGATCACTAGCCACCATAAGGGTACAGTGTGACTTACTAAATTATCCTGTCAACTGGAAATTAGCAATTGACCTGTGGATCCCTTTTTAATAAGAACATCACTGCTGGTATTGATTTATGGAGAGCATTATTTCCTGTTGCAATATGAGTAGTAATAATTTTTCCTCAGAGGCACCTTATGTTTTTAACAGTTCCTATAACAAATGAGATTTTAACAAGGCAGGAGTGATTTTATGTGATTGGAAGCGGTTTGTCATGCACTGGTGATTTGTTTAATTGAACATGATCTAGAAGACTCCAATATTATAAATATGCATCAACAACAACTCTTGAACATGTATCTGAAACCAGAAATGGAGCCTGAGGTGATGGAAACATTGGGACATTTTTAAACTCATGAATAGAAAAGACACCCAATTTTAATTTGGAGCCATTTAGAACTCCCCAAAACATCTTCAATCACTAAAATAATACAAGAATCTTGCCCTTTCCTAGCAAATATTTAACTTATCTATGGGTCGATTGTCCTGTGTGGACAATCAAGCCAGTGTTAAACTCCTTGACTGATGCCCTGCTTCCTAACACAGCTATACTTTTCTGCTCTTACTCAATAGCCAGCCTCTTTGCCGTCATTCTGGTTTCCTGATCACTTCGTTTACCTATAAGAGACAGTCTCATTGAAATGGATGAAAGCATATCTTTATTCAGGCAGATGCCTTGTAAATCTCAAACTTTCAAAGAGAATATCAATTTTATCCACAAGCCATTATCTGCAGCATCATGAGGACTGGTCCCCATTAGGAAACATGGATTAGGTCCACCCATACTACACGTCATGGGCAAACAACCTTGAGCTGGTGGCTACCCAGTAGTTATCAGAAGCTTTGTTGAGATAATCCACAATTCAGGTGAAGGACTGCCAACTTCCTCTGAAGATATTTGCCCTCCATCCCTAAGTCAAAGAAAATCTGGGGGCTTCCCTGGTGGCGCAGTGGTTGAGAGTCCGCCTTCCGATGCATGGGACACGGGTTTGTGTCCCGGTTCAGGAAGATCCCACATGCCGTGGAGCGGCAGGGCCCGTGAGCCATGGCCGCTGAGCTGCACGTCCGGAGCCTGTGCTCCACAACGGGAGAAGCCACAACAGTGAGAGGCCAGTGTACCAAAAAAAAAAAAAAAAAGAAAGAAAGAAAGAAAGAAAGAAACGCTGGGAGCTGCATATTTGGACTGTGTCACACCTGCCACAAGAATTCTTGCTCATTCTAATTCACTTTAGTGCAATAGCATATACATCTAATGAGTGTCAGTATGAAAAATAAAGAAGCTATAAACATATTAATAGAGCTTATATAAATGATTCTGTCAAGGATAATTTTAACTGCATGTAGTGATTATCACTGCGAGGACGTCCTCATCGGAATTCATAAAAGACTCATACATCTTTTGAAAATTTAGTTTACTTTCAGGAAACTGAATTATGTAATTAACAGATTTTCCTTTTGCTTTGTCTGCTGAAAAGCTTACGGCTGACCCAGTTCATTCAGTTTTGCCTCATTCTTGGCACCATTTTTTGTTTTCATATTTGGTTTATTTTCTTTTTGTCACTTCCAGTTTTAACGTTTATTATTTACTTTGATTTTAGTTTCCTCTAAAGGTGCCATAAATCTCGTATTTGATATGTGTAAATAAATAGTAGGGCCAGATGACTGCCATCAGAGATCCCACTCTGTCCACCTAAAGCTATTCACACTGTAAGGACACCTCCTTCTGAGCAATCCAATTAGAAACCACCATCTGCATCCTGTTGTGTGATTTAAATTCTTATTAAACAAAACAACAAAAATGAAATTGCATTGATCAAACAAGAGACAACTTTGTTGACCATGAAATGGCTTTTTCCTGAGATAAGTAGGCAAATGGGAGTAAACAAGTTTTATAGGCAGAAAAATAACCAATGCCTACTCATCTCCTCCATTTATATAAATAAAGGTAATTTTTATTTATGAAAAATGGCATCTCTTTTACAATTCCCTAGAGGTACCCGACTTCTAAAGAATTTTTCTTGAAGAGATTCTACATTGGCAAAAACACCTTGAGATGGGGGATTAACTTTATTTTATTTTTTTTGGAAGGTATATATGTTATTTTACAAGAAAAGTCCAATTTACTTCATAAAGTGGCTGTACATTCAGAGCAGCATGGCTGAGAATTCCCATTGCTCACCATCCTTGCTAACATTCAGTATTGTAGTCTTTTTTTTTTGATCAACATTAACATTTTTATTGGAGTATAATTGCATTACAATGCTGTGTTAGTTTCTGCTGTATAACATAGTGAATCAGCTATATGTATACATATATCCCCATATCCCCTCTCTCTTGCGTCTCCCTCCCACCCTCCCTATCCCACCCTTCTAGGTGGTCACAAAGCACCAAGCTGATCTCCCTATGCTATGCAGCTGCTTCCCACTAGCTATCTATTTTACACTTGGTAGTGTATATATGTCAATGCTACTCTCTCACTTGTCCCAGCTTACCCTTCCCCCTCCCCGTTTCCTCAAGTCCGTTGTCTACGTCTGCATCTTTACTCCTGTCCTGCCCCTAGGTTCATCAGAACCTTTTTTTTTTTTAGATTCCATATATATGTGTTAGCGTACGGTATTTGTTTTTCTCTTTCTAACTTACTTCACTCTGTATGACAGACTCTAGGTCCATCCACCTCACTACAGATAATTCAATAGGTGGGAGATTAAATCATTCCCAGAAACCAAATGAAGAAACTTTTTCCCCCAGTTTTATTGAGATATAATTGACATACAACATTGTATATGTTTAAGGCATATATTGTGATGATTTGATATATACCTTTGTTGCAAAATGATTTACCACAATAAGGTTAGTTAACACATCCATCACCTCACATAGTTACCTTTTTATGTAGGTGGTGAGCACATTAAGATCTACTCTCAGCAACTTTCAAGTATACAATATGGTAACATTAACTATAATCACTAAGCTTACAATAGATCCCCATAACTTATTCCTTTTATAGCTGAAAGTATACACCCCTTAAAACAGCAGAGAAGAGCAAGTTGTGTTACCTTCTGCTGTCTCAGGTACAAAGATGAAGAAAGAGAAATTATCATTGTACTTGGAAACTTAAAGTTCATAGATGACCTTCTCGGGTGAGGTTTTGGTGGAAGAATAGGAGTGCAAGTTTATTGGAATGCGTTCAAGAGAGAATAAGAGAACATGAAATGGAGAAAAGAAGTACAGGAAATGTTTTCCAAACATTTTTTCTAAATAAATGAACACAGAAGTGTGACATTGCTGGAGGGAGTAAGTTTTTTTTTTTTTTTTGAAGCATACATATACAACGATGGAGATGGTCCAGTAGTGAGGAAATTGTTGATACAAAAAAAGTAGATGTTTCAAGTGCATGCTTGAGTCAGAAAGAGGAAATGGAAATAACTACACAAGTGGAGGAGCCAGCTAGGGGAGCACAGAGCAAGACAGAACATGTATATACAAATGCAGGTAGATTGGTGTGGGAACTGTGAATGCTCTCACTTAATGTTTATATTTCTCATAGAAACAAGAAAAAAGTCATCACTTGAACATGAAGAGAAGGAAAGAGACTTCTGTGATAGAGGGAAGTCAAAGAGATAAGGGAGATGTGATATGATTGACAGGAAGCCCCCAAAACTCTTTTAAGTGTACTGGTCATGACTGATGAGAGAACCACTCAGTAACATTGTATGTTTTTCTTTGGTTACTTTCCCTTCATGGTTGCAGGTATAGTGTTCATGGAGAATTGGAATTAGCTAGGTGTGAGACTTTGCCAAGAATGAAAAGAAATAGTGGCAAAGGATCTGGAAGTGATTACAATTATGGACCATGAACTCCAACCTAGGGAAGAAGGGAAGTGAAACATGAGTGGAATCTGAAGGACAAGTTCGTGGGTCAATTCACTGGAGGACCCATTGGGATGAACGTTGTTGAAAATGGAGTGTAGAGAGAGTGAGCTGGAATGATTTAGGGTGGTAGTCAGAAAGTAAAAGACTTAAAATCGAGTGTCTTATCCATCATCATGTAAACATGCTCATATTGCTTCTGTTCAAGGAACTCATTTTGTGGTGAAGTACGTGTGAGTGCAGTTCTGATCTTACCTCCTGCCCCTTATCCCAGAAGCTGAAAGTTCAGTTATTACACCAGTTGGGAGATAGCATTCTGCTAGACAAGGCACTATCTTAAAGGATGCAGTATATTTCTTAACCAGTGGCTAGTATGTTTCCATATTATGTACTGTCAGGTCAGGAGCCAAGGCATGGAGGTAGAAGTGGTAACTAGTTACTAATAAAACTCTTGATGAGTCAATCCCAATCTCTTAATTCATCCCACTCCCCCCCTTTCCCCCTTGGTAGCCATATGTTTGTTCTCTATGTCTGTGTCTTTATTTCTGTTTTACAACTAAGATCATCTATACCATTTTTCTAGATTCCACATATGTGTTAATATATGATATTTGTTTTTCTCTTTCTGCCTTACTTCACTCTGCATGACAGTCTCTAGGGAATGACATATATACACTATTGACACTATCTATCAAATAGATAACAAATGAGAACCTACTGTACAGCTCAGGGAATTCTACTCAGTGCTCGGTGGTGACCTAAATGAAAAGGAAATCCAAAAAAGAGGGGATATATGTATAAGTATAGCTGATTCACTTTGCTGTACTAACACAACATTGTGAAAACAACTATACTCCAATAAAAATTAATTTAAAAAAACAGATTTCTTGGACAGATTCTTAGTATGACCAATATAGCACTACTGTTTTGAATGTGTATATTCTACAAAACAGACAATAAAATAATTTTTTTAAAAACCCTTGATGAATGTTTGCTTTCATCCCTCACAATCTCAGCCCACCTGGATGTAGAGGGAGGGGTGCTTTCACTGAGGACCAAAGTCATGATTTCAGGATTTGGAAGCTGAGCCTCATCCATGGCCATTTTGGGCCCCTCCTGTCGCCAAAACTACAGACAGAGAAGGAGGCAGCTCCATTATCAGATGTGATTCATCCCAGTGGGAATGCTACTGCACTGTGAGGGCAAGGAGGTTCTGTATTAGAGCTAAGAGATTCCTCATCACTAGACAACTGTGGCCACCCAATGAAGATAAGACCTCTAAGACCTCCCGGCCCAAAAAAGTGAAAATCTGGGGCATCCTACCAGGCGAAGAGGCTACCTAGCCCGGGTGCTAAGAGGGTGTAGAGAGAATATAGAATAGATGAGAAGGAAGAGAGCAGTGGCTGCCAATGTAGGCCTGTGACAGCTACATAATTGGGGACCATAGCAGTTCATCTTCATATTAACTGTTTATTCCTTCCCTTTTATTCTCAGGCCCCTAGTTTTAGCTAATGGTACAGGCTTCAGGTAGGAGTATGTCTGTCTAGACATCTCCCAATGATGGCATGTTAGCTGTTGGGGTCTTCTGTGTTTCTTATGTTGAGGACATGGGTTTCTCACCTGGATGAAGTACAAGTATGGAGGCCAAGGGACCAAAGGAATGGACTGAATGGATATCTTCTATCTACCACTCCAGGCCTCCTGTCCACCTTCCCCTAGGTGCTGGTGCTCTAGGAGGCTGACCAATCACAGCTGAACCTGTGACCCCTGGCTTCCAGCTGAGTTCAGACAACAGGAGGATTGGCAGGAAATCAGAGGGAGGAAAGGAAGTCAGAGAGTGAGGCAGGTATTTACTCTCCTGGTTTCCTCCAACCCCACAGGGATGTATGGACTGGCTTCCCTCGAGGTGAAGGACCCTCCACACAGGCTTCCTCATCTCCGGTTCTGGTTAATTGCTTGTACATTTGCCCCACTAGACCCAGTTCTCCAAGGCAAGGCACCAGCCTCTACCCTGCCCACACATTTCTGACAAGTCTCTCTATTAAACCCACCTCAGATTACCCAGTTTGAGTGTGCCATCTGTTTTTGCCATGACCCTGACTGATACAGTTCCTCTTTTAATGAGATTTTTCTTTCTGTGCTTTTTTCTAAATAAAAAAAAAATTAGGAATTTTTAATTAAAAGAAAAGTTTCCAAAAACAAAAAGAAAACTCATTTTGATTTTTTTTTTTTATGTTTTGAGGTGATAAAATTCTAAATAGCCCTGATTTGGGTTGCAGTCTGCCAAATTACACTTTAAGTAGCTTTGATTTGGAATTATATGCCCTAGAATCAAGGTTATTTACAAATCTATTTTGCCAAAATCAGAAACCAGGTTTGAGCTTCCCAGTCCTCTTATTTAAGGGAAATATTGTAACAAACTGAGCATAATTGTAGAAAGAAAGTATAGAAACATTTTTCTTGCCTGTGTAGATCTAATTTGCAAACCACAAACAACATTTAAGCCATTCATTTGCGCACATTTGCTCGGTTATTGCAGTTACTTCAATCAGAACCATAGTCTGCTCAGTGAGCTGCTGCCCAGCTGAGGATGCTAATTCAGCTCCCTGCTCTTGGTAGCTGAGTCAGACTTTCTAAAGACTCTTTTAACAAGCTAGCCAAAGAAATCAGCACATTTTATTTCTCCTCAAAAATATTCAAGATCTGAATATAGGCAAAAATAAATACATCTCAGGATGGGATTTATGAAATAAGCATTCAAAAGAATGTGATATTTAATAAGAACAGGACTGAAATTATTTCTGTCATTTTTCCAGGCAGCAGTATACTTCAGTGGTTTGTTCTTGGGATTATACACTTATAAAAACTATTTAATTACTGACTATATTTCTTCTTAGTCGTAACTTTAAGGGTGTTTTTCAAACATCTGGATATGAAACTGTGATTCTTTTAGACTCAGATTTAAGAAAGCCCCCAAATTTTAGAACAAGATGTTAGGTGCAAAGTACTTCCACAGCGTCAAGTGAGATAGACACTGAATTCAGAGAAGGAGCTGAGAGAGAGTGGGCAGTAATCAGGGTGAGGACCACTGCATGCACACGAAGCTGGTAAGGGGGTCGTGAGATGCCCACTCTAACATACTAACATTCATTGCCGAAAGCAAGGGGTGTAAGCTTTGCTGCATGTTAGAATCACTAGAGAGCTTTTAAAAATTTCCACCACTGGGTTTCACTCTATACAAATTAATTCAGAATGTCTGGAAGTAGAACCTAGCTGTCAGTGTTTTTGTTTGTTTGTTTGTTTGTTTTAATCCCAGGTGATTCCTCAGTGCAGCAAAATTTAGCAACCACTGCCCTAGGGTTTGAGATAGCATAAGGACCAGATATCACCCATCCTTGACAAGCCTAAAGGCAAAATGTTTCACTGCAACTGATTGAATGAAGGGAGGTGATGGGGGGAGGCAAGAGTGTCTGCATTTTCTTCTGGATCAAGCAAAGCCTGCCACCCAGCAAGGGGTCTGCCCGGGGTCCATCTGGAAAAGGACCCAGCCCAACAGGGCTTCCAGCCAGGGTTGAGGCCACCCAGGATAAAGAGGCCTTGCACTGCTGAATGCAGAGCTGAGGGCAGGGCAACTGAGTGGCTACCAGAGACCTTGTGTCAGAGCATCCTAGGAGTTAGCAAATGTGCTTCTGCCTCTGATGCCAGATTACAACAGTCCATGTAAGCTGTCCCCATCCCTTTGCCTCTTCTCTCTCCACCCCTCTCCCAGTCACCAAATGTCAGCAAGCAATGGCAAAGGTCACAGAAAAGCTGGCAGAGAAGGAAGGTGGCCACCTCCTGCTTCCCACCGCGGGCAGGATATGAAGCCGATGTGAGTCCGAGTGTGGAGAAACCTGAACTTGAAAGGACATTTGGAGGTTTGATTATTACAGAGATAGAGGTTTCAATTACTGAGAAAGGACTGTGCTTGGAACTAAAGATACAGAAAGGAATTTTATTATCTGAGAGTAACCCAAGTTTTGGAGTTCTTTCCAAGATTTTATCTGAGGGGCAGGGAAAAATGATCCTGAAGTTGGGGGTTGAAAGGCAATGGACAAATAAAGTTTGCTTCTGTTTTGTATCCTTTCAAGCTCAGTTTGTTCAGTAAAATGTTTACCTCCATGTAGTTGCTGGTGCACCAGAAAGAAGGACTACAGGAAGATACTGTGACCCTCCAACAACCTGATACATCATCAGATTCCAAAATTTAGGCATGTCTCTCTACCACATGGGAGGTACTTGCTCAGAAGGTCAGAGTCCTGATCTCTCTACTCTGCTGCTGCTGTCAGTCACCCACTCAGAAACTGGAACGCGCAGCAAATAACAAAAAGGCTGAAATTGACAAGGGTTCTTTACATCCTAAGAGATATAAGCTCCCCAACAGGACCACTGAGGGCAGAAACAGAGAAGGGGAGCATCTGCTAAAAGGGTACAGTGTTTATGAGCCTGTCAACCTGTTGCCCTGAAGATTCCACAATAGTGCATCAAAGCCCCACTAAATGAAGGCCTGAATAGACCACTAGTGTGTCTAAATGGGCATACAAACCAAACACTAATCACAGAAAATGCATTTAATAAAAGTCAACATTTGCTTCTGTAAAGGAAACAAAAAAACTTATCAAATGAGGGAAAAGGTAAATTTTTAAACCTGATTAGGAATATCTACAAAATACCTACAGCATGCATCATATTTAATTGTGCTATTTAGTGCTGCTATAAACATTGGGGTGTTTGTATCTTTTCCAGTTAAGAGTTTTCTCCAGATATTTGCCCAGGAGTGGGATTGCTGAATCATAGCAACTCTATTTTTAGTTTTTTAAGGAACCTCTGTACTGTTTTCCATAGTGGCTATTATTTTCCTAAAAGGTCTATGGGCCCTTTTTATATCTTATGGAAAATAATCCTTTTACTGCTATGTATAGAAATATGTTTCTATTATTTTCTTTGATTTCGTTTATTGTTTTTTCCTATCCAGAAACATTTGAGTTTTTGATGAAGTTCAATTTATCATTTTTCCCCTTTATAGCTTTACCAAGTAAGGATTAAATGCACTCACATTTCCTTATGGTAATATGGGGGTTCATTTTGTGATTGAAGTTTTTAAACTGTCTTCAATTTATTTTAATATAGGAGTCAGTAGGAATCAAAATTATGTTTTTTGAATAGAAGTCAACACCAACCATTTCTTGATTAATTTGCCCCTTTCCCACTCAGGTGCTGAGCTACTACCTTTACCGATATTAACATCATATATATATGCATATACATATGTCTACTTCTATTTTAATATCACTAGTTCCACCTGTTTCACTTCCTCTCACTACATTTCTTATTACATATTTATTGGAAACAACTTTTGAAAGATCTTGTGTTCTCATCACACATTTTTTTTAAAAAATACTTTCAGTAACATTAACTTTATAATAAAGTTGACATCTTTGCAAATAAAGACTTATTTGTAGACTTAAAAGGCATTTGAAGGTTTCCTTCATACAAAACTTACTCATTTCTTATTAATTTCATTTCTAGACTTAAATCTTTTCTGTGGTTACTGGGTGAATTTTTTTCTTTAATTTTTATCTAAGAATTCTTTGATTTGATGGCCTTAATCTTGAACCCATAGGCTTAGAAGACTTCTAAATTGCTTTTACTATTTTTTCAGTTAATTATCTTGGGTTGCATACTGTATGCTAATAAAGATAATTCATACACCTTTTTATAATTTTATTCACTTATTTCTTTTTCTTATCTGTTTACATATCTTAATAACCAGAGTAATTTTAATTCTAAGTGGTGATAATGGATATCATTGTCTCATTGCTCAGTTCAACATGAATACACCTAGAATTTTCAAATAAGCGTTAGTACTATATATTTAAATTCTATATATATATCAATATTGATCTGTTCCTATTTTAATTAGAGTTAATTTTTACCAGGAATGGATGTTGAATAAGTTTCAAATGTATTTTCATCATTCATGATGATGGAGATAATCATGTGATTCTCTCTTTTGATATATTAAAATGACATATTATATCAATGTATTTTCTAGTATCAAATGCTAATTGCATTACTGTTGTGAACTTCATTTAGTTATGGCATATAACTCTTTTGTCACACTGTTAATTCTGAATGTTAATATTTTATTTCAAATTTTGTAACAATATCAGACTAACTAGTGGCTTGTCAAATTCTGGCATCGTTTTTGCTGGGTTTATAAAAACAGCTTGAAAGATTTTTAATATATACACACATTCATACTCTGGATTTTGTAGCGTAGTTTTATGTAGCACTGATATTTCTAGTTTTTTAAATGTTTGGTCAGTTCCCACAATGAATATATCTCAGACTGTGTAAGTGAAAACTTGTGGGTGGTGAGCATGGGTGTGTTTTGTTTTCTTCTTTGTGTACCCAGACAAGTTTTGACATCAAGTTCATTCTAATCTCACAAATGGGATGAAAAGTGTTCTCTCTTTGTTCTGTGAAGGAGTTTGGGATTATTTAGTATTTGACTGCTAGAACTTCCCGGTCCTATTGTCATCTCATTGAAAACTGCTGATTGAATTTCAATTAACTATTGATTAAATCTTTTTAATGGTCGTATCATATTACCTATCATTTCTTCCTGAATTGAAATAAACAAAATGCAATCACTTCTCACAGCTCCAGCGCTGCCATCCCATTTAGAGACAGCATCTTCTCTCACCTGGTTATTGCCTTTGCGTCTGCTCACTCTCCTTGTTTCTCCCTGTCTTCCCAGAGCAGTACTGTATCTGTCGTCCAACATGGCACTAGCTAGCCACATTTGGCTGTTGGGCACTTAAACTACAGTTAACGTGATTGAAAAACTGGCTCATTAAAGTTAAATTTAAGTTGTTTTTGTTTGTTTGCTTAACATCTTTATTGGAGTATAATTGCTTTACAATGGTGTGTTAGTTGCTGCTGTATAACAAACTGAATCAGCTATACAAATACATACATCCCCATATCTCCTCCTTCTTGCATCTCTCTCCCACCCTCCCTATCCCACCCCTCTAGTTGGTCACAAAGCACCGGGCTGATCTCCCTGTGCTATGCGGCTGCTTCCCACTAGCTAGCTATTTTACATTTGGTAGTATCTATAAGTCCATGCCACTTTCTCACTTAAATTTAAGTAACTGCATGCGTCTGGTGACAATAGAATTGATAGCACAGACTTAGTGTCTTTCTCAAAAGAGAAGCCAGAATGAATCTTTACAAATTTAAGTCAAATCAGAGGATGCCACTCTTCTGCTTGTATCTGTCGATGGCTGTGGATTGTAATAGGATTCAAAGCAAAAGGACTTGTGGGGCTTACAGCTTCCTAAGGGCCTGACCTCATCACCCTGTCTCTGATCACATCTTTCATTAATCTTTACTGGCATTATTCTTTCATTCTCCTCCCTTTTGCTCCAGCCATACTGGCCTTTTTCTGCTCCTTGAACAAACTTGCCAGACATAGTCTCACATTAGAGCCTTTTCACTAACTGTTCCCTCCCCCTGGAACACTCTTCACCCCAATGTCTGCCTGGGCAGCACCCTCACCTCTTCAAGTCTTTGCTCCAATATCACATCCTCAATAAAATCTACCCTCACCTATCAGCGTCCTTGATACCTTTCAACTACATCCCTTTTAACTACATTTTCTTTTTTTTAATAGCATTTATAATCTTCAAATGTATCATATAATTTTATGATTTATTGTGTTTGCTTTATTGTCTGTCTTCTCCCATCGACGGTCTGGGATGTAGGTGCCTCAAGGTCAGGATTTTTTGCTGTTTTGTTCATTGAATCGTCTCAAAAATCAAAAACAGTTTCAGGAAAAATAATAGCTGCTCTAAAAGTATCTATGGAAGGAGTAAATGAGCATTTTTATAAACTTTGTTTTCTATGAATTTATCTAATTCATACTATTTTGTCAGGGGTAGATTTATTCATGATATCCTAAATTTGTCACCTGCTTAATCCCTGCTGCATCTGCAGTGTGCCTCTTTTTTCATTTCTAGTGGCTTGCTTATTTCTTCCTTCACTCTCTTTTTCTTAAGTTCTCCAGAGGTTTCTCTCTTAATAATCTTTTCAGAAAATCAATTTTTGGCTTTTTCAATACTACTATTAGATTTTTGTTTTCTATTTCGTTAATTTCTGCTAATATCTTTATGTTTTCATCCTTATAGAGAGTTTTAAATTGAAAATTAGCTCCTTACATTATAGGATTTTTTTCTAAAGTAAGAGTTTACAACAGTAAATTTCTCTCTAACTATATCCTTAGCTGTATCACATGTTTTAATAAAAAGTATTTTGAATATCATTCAGATTTAAGCAATTTTTAATTTTCTATCTTTTTCTCATGAGATCTTAAGAAGTTCCAGTTGTCAGGAAACTTGAAATTAATCTTTTGGTTGTTGTTTTCCAGACTAATTTCACTACATTCAGGGAATGATTCTGTTTCCAATCGTTAGAAATGTTTTGAACATAGCTCTTTGGCCTTTATTTTGGTCACATTTCATAAATGCTTTATGGTTTCTTGAAAATAATGTGCATTTTCCAGTTGTCAGGTATAAAATCCTATATGTGTCTATTACTAAGCCATATTAATTATCCTAGTCATATTTCTGTCCTTATTGATTTTTGGTTACTTGATAATTTGTCAATTTCTAAGAGATGTATGTTAAAAATCGATTATACTTAAGTTAGATCTATTAATATCTTCTTGTCATTTTTTTCTATTTACACTTTGTATATTTTAAAGTCACATTATTAGTTACACACATTTACCTTTATTATTAAGTAGCAAACATTTTAATCCCTAGTAATGATTTTTGATCAAACATCTATTTTTATGATATTAAAATAACATCTAGTTTCTCTCATTCATATTTACATGGTATACTATTCCTCAGTCTATAACTCTAAGTCTTTTTCCTTATGTTTTAGATGTGTTATTGGGAAATACTATACAGATTTTTTTTAATTGCTTTAACAATTTTTATATTTTAGCTGGAGATTCTAGTTCATATACATTTAATATCACATTTATGTATTTGGATTACATTGTTTTATTACATGCCTTGTATTTGTCCCACTTTTTCTACCTTCCCTCCTTTTTTGCCTTTTTTCATTTTGAGAATTTTTGTAGTATTATTTCATTATCTCATATTTTTCCTTTATACCACATAGTTTATTATTCCAGTTCTAATATTTTCACAATTATCCTAAAGTTAATCAATGGTTTTATCTTTAGTTTTCAAATCCCAGTGTATAAAAGAGGTTTAACTACAATCACCTCCTTTCAACTTATATGCTATGCTGTCCAGTATATCATCTATTCATCATTCCCCCACTCTCTAAACTAGTTATTTTATTTTTGTTTAATTAATTTTACAATGTTTTTACCCATATCTTTGCTTATTATTCTGCTTTGCTTCTTAGACTTTTAGCGAGGCTTTGTCTCTGATGTACGTTCTCTAGAATTTCCTTTAACAATGGTCTGACAGTGAACTATCACCTTTTGTCCTGAAAATGTCTTTATTTTACCCCAGTCCTTGAAACACATTTGTATTCAGTGCATAAGTTTGGCACCGTTATTTTCTTTTACATAATAAAGATATAACTTTACTCATTCCTATTTGTGAGCTGTTGGCTGGAAGAGGGCCACTCTTTTGTAGGTAATCTCTATTGCTTTTTCAATTGCTTTTAGCATCTTATTTTCCTTTGATATTCTTTCGCTTCAATGTCAGGATAGTGATAAAAGAAGGCTTTTTGCTATAAACTCTTTTTTGAAGAGATATGAATTCTTTGCTTGGACCTTTGTTTTAATTTTAGAAAAAAAAAGGAATGGCTTTTAAATTTTATGAGATACCTTTTCAGCATCAGTGGATATGATTGTATTTTTTTCTCCTGTAACTTACTGATGTAATGGATTATTTGATTCATACTTTCATATTTAACTACTTTTTTATTTCTGTATTAAAATCTACTTATAGTATGTTTGTTACTTTTTGAATTCATTTCTGGGTTCTTTTGATAACACTTTATTTTAAATGATCTGTTTTCTACTTATAATTGAGATTTTTTATAATTTACTTTAGATGTTATCATGATAAAATTTTACTATTAAAAATTTACTGGGTTTGTAAAATGAAGCAAAAATATTTTGTATCTTCTTTATGGCCTAGGATAGTTTCAATAGCATTGTCAGTCTTTAATCGATTACTTAAAGTTCAGCTGTGAAAAGACCTGGTCCGGGTGTCCTCTTCACTGGGATATCTTTTATTACCTCCTAAATTTCTTCTATTCTTATTGGTTCATTAAAATTTTCACTTCCTCTTAGGTAATTTTGGTAATTTGTATCTTCCAGGAAATCATGCTATTTATCTTGGTTTTCAAAGTTGTTACCTTACACTTATATATATATATCAGAGTTTCCAGATTTTTAAAAATCCTTTATGTTACATTGTCTTTCTCATCCCTCATGGAGTCAACATATCTATTTTAAATCCTTTTGCTTTCCTCAATATACTTTCAAGTGGTGTATTTATTTTATCAGTATTTTCAAAGAAAAATTTGTGATGATTCATTACAAATGAACTGTGTTGTTGTTTGCCATTTCATCAATATTTGATTTTTCTATACTAATTTCCACATCTTGATTTCTTTTAGTAAATTATGTTGTTCTTTCAAAATGTTTATTACTTAAATTACTTTATTTTCCTTTTATCTTCTTTAATAACAAAGGCATTTAACAGCAAGAATTTTCCTGTAACTACAGATTTTACTGCTGCATATAGTTCTGTATTAAGTAGCTTCTTTTTATTTGATTCTAAATAATAATGCCCTTAAGTGATTAGCATTGTTATCAACCTATCAACCATAATCTTAACTATTAAGAGGTCAGGACTCAGAATGATTTACAGTTTAAAAGGCTTCTATACCAAAAGAAAAAGAAACAATTTTACAGTATGCTAATTAAAAATATATATGCTTTTAAAATCTGACCTGCTCTGGTTGGGAGGGACACAGCATAGAAAAATAATGTGCATCAAATTAATTACCATGTAATAATTTCAGACAAGTCTGAATTCTCAAGAGTAAATATCAAATAAAACAAAGTGTTTTTTAATTGATAAATGTTTACCCACCATTAAGAAGAGGCTGAAAATATTTGAATAACTGTATTTAAGTCCAGTTGTAGTAAACTTGTATTATAAAATTTTAGAAAGAAGACAAAATTACCGTAGGACTGTGTCACTAAAACACACTTCTCAATCCTTTTTGCTGAATTAATAAAATAAAATAAAGCAAAAAAGAAAAATCTCTAGGTATATAAAGAGGATCTTGAAAGTTGCCTAATTTTAGATTCCCCACTAATGCTAGTGTGTGGGAACTGAGTTAGAACCGGTTTTATTTAGAAAAAGTGAAAGAACATGCCATGTTTGTATTTCTAGTGTAATGGGTCAAATTGTTCTATCTATACTCTTCCTTCCCCATTATATAATCTCATATTACCACGACATACCTAGGAAAAAGACAATTGTATTTACTATTAAGCAAAATAGAATAATAACAAATTGCTCTTACTCCTCCAATTAGAAAGTGCAGTGTCAAAGAAAGTAAGTAGGAGATAATACATGAATAAAAATATAAGCAAGGGAGGGTGGGAGGGAGGCAGACGCAAGAAGGAAGAGATATGGGAACATATGTATTTGAATAACTGATTCACTTTGTTATAAAGCAGAAACTAACACACCATTGTAAAACAGTTATACTCCAATAAAGATGTTAAAATATATGTATATAAGCAAAAACATGAAAGTTATTAAAGAAAACAGGTTGAAAAATGTTATATGACAAATACCTAAAGGTAAACAGATGTTTTGATATTAGAAAACTAACATAATAGTAATATTAGTGTCTATGGAAGCCATGTGTGATTGTCCTTAGAGATGGAGAGATAGTATACGTAGAGGTGAGGGATATAAGAAAATTAAATCTCTCTTAGCAGGAAGGAAGCTGATAAAACTGTAAACTGAATAGGTATGCAAAAGTATGATAGGTATGCTATTTAGGAATATAAAGTTGCCACTGAGGAGAAGGAATCAAGAGTGGGAAGGAATAAATTAGGAGACACCTTTCTTCTTTTATAAGCCTAGTAATTCAATTTGACTTTTTAAAAATATGTACAAGTATTGCAGTGTTAAAAATTAAATGAAAAGATTCAAAAGACATATGGAGCATAACTTCAATTATGTACTTATGTGTATACACACACACGCACACTCATGAATTAAAAATGCTATCAGATAAATCATGATGTGCTCAGTTTTATCACAGAATAGTGGAATTATGGAAAATATATTTTATTCCTTTTACTTTTTGTATTTTGAAAATGTTCCCTACTGCTTAAAGACATGTTTATATCTAGAAAAAATGTTTTAAATTAAATCTGCCCAATACATGCACACACCGTATTAAGTGCTGGGGATGCTAGGCTGTATAAGAGGCAAACAACCACCAGTGAAGATGGTACCTAGATTGATGTCTCCAGATGAGTGAGAGGCAACTCAACTGCTCACCGCCTCTCACCAGCCTTTCAATCTATTTACTGTCTTGCCTTATTTCTTTGTACTATGTTACTCCGAGTGTGAGTGGAGGAGGTCACCAACTGTGTCAGTACTAGATTAAGGGAGCAAAGGCAGAAAGTTCTTGAGAATCTTTGTGTGTTACACACTTTCAAATTGTTCATATTTCTACCCATAAAGCTGTGCTGGCTACTCATATTCTAAGGCAAGAAGAACGTCTGTACCACAATGCATTATTTATATAGGAAGATATTTTGTGGTAATATTAATTTTATATGAACTTCCCATGTTTTAATCATTTTATTCTTAAATATATGTTCATCCAAATGATTGCTTTTATGTGAAATGCTCATTGTATTTGCTTTTATTTCTTATTGGGTGTAAGATACTTTTAGGTAAATATCATGAAAATCAAATCCTTACATCATAAGAAAAAAGGAGTGTAACAGAGAAACAGATGGCTAATGGGTTGTGACTCGTCACAAATGGGTTCCAAGTTGCAAAACAAAAAGCTATCAGCAAATAGGAAAATGTACCTGGACAAAGGCCAATTGCCTGGAGTTAGTACACAGGCTGATTTTAGACCATTTCAATTCTTTTTTTCCTGAATGACATGAACAATATGATAGATTCACTTTGCTGAAAACAATTGAACAAGACTGGCAAATGCATAATACTTCAGACCATGAAATCCAAGATGGTCCAATCACAGATAAATTTATCATGGCTACAGAGAGGTTATTGTAGCTACAAGTCCTGTTCTCCCCTCTGTGATAACTAGTGAATGGAAGAGGGCCAGGTTTGCAGTGTAATCTACTTAAGCATGTGTTTTCAGATAATTTTTTTAAATTAGAGGATTCTTCTATAATTTAATTTCTTTTCCTTTTCATACTCTTGACAAATGCCTTTACAAAATTTCTTGACAAGTGATTTTATGCATCGTTTGGAAGTGTTTCTGCTATGATGGTGAATAGTTGTATAGCAATAAGAAACACAAGCGGTCCGCCCAGTGAGCAGGGTAAAATGAGCTATAATCCTGGCTGGTAACAGTAGCACCACTGTGTATCAAGTATGAACTAATCCCCTGAAGAATGTGCTCTGAAAGGTGTGGGTCAGATAGAGAATTTACATATGGAGGCTGAGAGCCATTTCAGGGCAGCTTCAGAAGCCTGAGGCTGAGTTGAGAAAATGAGTCAAGAAACAGTCTGTAGCTGGAAATCACAGATGTGATCATGGACTCTGCAGAAAAGTGAGTGAGTCCATGTAAACACTCAGCTTTACCCACTCCCCAGATAGTTTGTGTCCAGTTGAATGTATAGGTCTTCCTCTTTCCCCTAACAAAGCTCGTTAGTCACTGAAAATGGAACTTGGCCTCGTAGCTGGGTCTTTTCTCCCATCCTCCATCTTTCTCAAATCAATTTGTGCCTGGAGGGGCAAAAATGGATGGGAAAACCTGCAAGGTTTGCTGTCACTAACTCTGAGTGAGGGGGAGGAAGCTAGGAGGAGTGCGGATTGGGCCCTTGCCCGGACAAGCACATAGAGACAATAGGCCCCTCAAGATGTACCTCCCAGGTGGCCAGAAACCCCTGGGTTCCAAGAACACTGATGATGGGTGGAGAGAGGGGAGGATTTGTGAAAGGTCTCCATGTCCTTGGAGGCCAGCTGGTTTGAACAAAGTCACCCCTGGAAATTTTCCCAAGTTTATGATTGTATTATTGTCATTATTTTTTCATTATTTTCCTACAATAGTAACAGGTTAACAGTTGTAGATATATTTTTAAAGTATTTAAAAGGCTGTAATTGCCATTAATAAATCCCCATTCTGGATGTGATCTTGTCACTGACGTCCCTGTTCCTGAGAAAGAACAGGCTGTCGTGATCCAAGGTCTGGCGCCCAGCTTGGCAAGAGGTCACAACCCCTCCTCCCCAAACACAGGTGCCCCCACCAGGAGTCCAGGACCTGGCTAGAATGCACCACTTCCCAGTCTAATATTTCTACTTTGAGAAGAGTTGGAGTTGTGACCCCCTATTGAATAGCCTTTATTTAAAATGCATACTTAGAGGAGTGATCTTTGGAGGAGCCGTAGTCCTGTGAAGCCCAGAGCTGAGGGATGCAGCTGGAACAACGTAACAAAACTGGTTGGGCAATTTTTTCCATGTGATCCTTTCTACCTGTCTCTGGTACAGAAAGGACTTTTAAATGCCAGACGAAACGAGTAAAGGACAATTCTAAACCACAGGTCATTTACTTTGGCAAATCCTGTATGCTTGTCACACCTGTAAGTGGAGATGATTCCTAATAATCATAGTTATTATGTAATGAGTGTCTTACGTGAGGCAGGCACAGTTTTACATGCCTTCGCTCCTTAACCTTCACAACAGCCCTATGAAATAGGAGTTGTTATTAACACTGCTCTACAGATGGAGAGAGAGAGGAGTACAAAAGATGAACTTGCGCAAGGTCACATAGGTGGTATGTGTTAAACGTGGGACTCAGCTCCTGACAATTCACTTTAAGAGCCCAAGCTCGTAACCATTATAGTGTATACCTCATTTTCAGCCAAAAAGTTCTGAGCACCCACACACTTAAGAAACTTAGAGTCTTGTTTATGTGTGTTGCTTTGCTCCTGTGATTAACAATTAGAGAATTATCTTTCAACACATTGACCTAATCTCTAAATTATTAAGACAATATTTTTTTTTTACTTTACAGCAAAAAATTGTATCTCAGATTGATATTTTCTTCTCATCCAAGGAAATGACATGTTCTCTATTTTTATTACCAATTTCAATATTTTGTTTCTGCATGGTTTGTTGTTCAATTAACTATTAGGATCTTACTAGTTTACTTCTCTTTTTGCATAAACTCTTTATAAATTATTATATAGTTATTAACTTTTCACAGTATTTGAGGTAAATATTTTTCCAAATGATTCTTTGCCTTCAATGTTTGGATGATTTCATGTACAGATAATTTTAATATTTTATTTAGTCAAAACAATCTTTCCCATAGTAATTTCTTCCTTTGTTCTATGAGTCTTTCTAAATTGGATAAAAAGATAATTATTAGACCAGACTATTCAAAGTGTGGTCTGCTGACCAATGTTAGTCTAATAACTGGTGGTTACCTGTCAGTAGCAGAAATTGAGAACCATTTAGAAACTTCTATAGCAATATGACACAGTGGTTTTTTGTCTACTAAGTCTAATAATTTAAAAATAGGGTTTATATTTTGTGTGTTTTTAAATTCGGTTTTTCTAATAACTCATTTTAACACATTTTTAAAATAATTGTCCATGACATATTGGAGGAAGTGTGATGATCACTGATCTATATTTTCTCCCATTTTTAGCACTTGAAGGAGGCAGCATAAAAAAGAGGAGTTTTTTCTTATTTTTGTTTTATTTATGTACATACATAATTTAAATGCATAGGAAAATTTATTTTATATATGTTATAGCATATATTTCAACATTATAAAAAAAATTTCAGAGCAGCAAAATGGTGGACTGGGACACTCCAAGCTCTTACTCACTGACAGAAACATCAAAAAAACAACCAGAAGTTGTCAGAACAAACTTTGTAGAAGCTCTAGAAAACAGTCAAATGTTCACATCCATCAAGCAAGTGCCCAACCAAGAAAAAGCCATCTTCAAAATGGCAGGAAAGTTTTGTGACATTTTTACTCATCTTTGTACCACCCCCTTTCCAGTGCAATAGTGATCTTTGTCTTGTTCAGATGGCAGCCTAGTTCCCAGATCCACACCACTGAACCAGAGGCAGCAGATCAAACTTTACTTGCAAATTATTGTGTACATCTGTTCTAACTTTTCTGGAGAATACTTGAAGGAATGACATAAAATACTCATCTCTGCTTTGCATGACTTGAACTGTAAGCAGGAAAAGTAAAGGGCACTGTTTGTAAAAGTTTTAAGGTAGTCATCACAATCTCACAGGCATCTGGGCACGTGATAGTGGGTGGAGATAACAATAGGCCATCAAAGGCCAAGAAAAGAAGCTGGGGCAAATGGTTTGGAAAATTTAGGACACTCAAAAGCAGCCATGTATACAGAGGAATTTTTAAAACCACATGCTCAGAGAAGACATATGCTCAGAAAATTACGGCAAAGACCTTAAGCTTTCACTTTGGGATAATGTCTATCTAAGCTCAGAGCAAGCTTACCTAAGTGATTAAGAAGTGTCCCAGCATGGAGTCAACCTTCAAAGACTGGAGAGGTGACCTTTCTTTCTAGCTTTTAATTTTTTGACGTCTTTGTTTATTTGTCTCAGCACATGGCATTCAAGAAAATCTCTGTCAAACATGAACATGAGCTAAAGGAATAGAGATCTCAATGCTCAGTCATGACAAGAAATAGTCATTGTAAAAATAGTTTGGATAAGCCTCAAGAGGACTAGTACAGCCTTCAATAATCAAAAACAACAACCAAAAAAACAAATCCTGGGGAATGGGGAGAATTTGATTTCCAGAGTTACCACATTATAATAGTGTGAAATAAAATTCACATTTTATGGCAAGACAAGAAGAATTTAAACATAAAAATTTTTCTCTGCCCTGTAGCCTCCTCTCTCCCCTCTACTATGATTGCATATCTGCATTATGCATCTACCAAAACTCCCCCATCACCAGAAATACTTGGTCAATAATAAAGAGCAACATTCTAGCACCAAGACAACACTTAAAGAGATAACATTCCTTCTTAATCTCGTAAGGGGTCATGATGACCCACGACCCACTACTCACTAGATTGTATAACCTATAAGTAATACATTATTTAATGTATAGCCCTCTGTCTCAAAAAGTTATATAGCTGTGCTTTGACTTCTAATGAGAACAGTTCTCAGAGCTTTCTGAGAGGCTCTTCCTGGGTTATATCTTCAACTTGGCTCAAATAAAATTTTCCTTTCCTTTCTTAGATCAACTGATTAATTTTTTTCATTCACAATAGCCAAATGTCCAATTTTTAACTAAAAAAATCACAAGACATACATTGAAAAAGGAAAAGATGACTCATTTAAAATTTCAAAATAAATTCAAAATAAATTCAAAGAAACCATGCCGAAGAAAGACTAGATGTCATATACACTAGACAAAGACTTCACAACAACTATCTTAAATATGCTCAAAGAGCTAAGATAGAATGTGGACACAGAAACAGAGGAAATCAGGAAAACAATATGTGAACCAATTGAGAATATAAACAAAGAGATACAAATTATTACAAAAACAAACCAAAGAAAAACTGTGGAGCTGAAAAGTATAACTAAAATTAAAAATTTACTATAAGGATTCAACAGCAGATTTGAGAATGCAGAAGAAAAAACAGTTTACTTGAAGATAGGACAACTGAAATTATCAAGTTTGAGAAACAGAAAGAAAACACAGACTAAAGAAAAGTGAACAGAGCCAAGGGGACTTGTGGGACACTGTAAGTAGATCAACATGCACATTATGGTAGTCCCAGAAGAAGAAGAAAAAGAGAAAAGGGCAGAAAGACTATTTGAAAAAATATGGATGAAAAACTTTCCAAATTTGATAAAAAATATAAATCTACAAATCTAGGAAGTTCAGTGAACTCCAAGCAGGTGAACCCAAAGAGACTCACACTGAGAAACAATATAATCAACATATCAAAAGACAAAGAGAGAATTCTAAAAACAACAAGAAAGAAGTCATCTGTAATGTACAAGGAGTCCTCAATAAAATTATCATCTGATTTCTCATCAGAAATCTTGAAGGTCAAAAGCAGGGGAATGGTGTATGTAAAGTGATGGGAAAAAATGGTCATTCAAGAATTGTAAATCTGACAAAATTTTCCTTCAAAAATGATGGATAAGTTAAGACATTCCCAGATAAACAAAAGTTGAGCACGTTTATTACACTAAAAGACCAGTACAGGGTTTACTTCAGGTTAAAATAATAAAGGGGGACTTCAAGTTAAAAATGAAAAAATGCTGGCAGTAACTTGAAGGTATATAAAAATATAAACATCCTCAGTAAAGGTAAATACATAGGCAATGTAAAAGTGAGCAATATTGTAATTTTGGTTCATAACCCTATTTTTTACTTTGTATAAAACTTAAGGGTCTCCCTGGTGGCGCAGTGGTTGAGAGTCCGCCTGCCAATGCAGGGGATACGGGTTCGTGCCCCGGTCTGGGAGGATCCCATATGCCACGGAGCGGCTGGGCCCGTGAGCCATGGCCGCTGAGCCTGTGCATCCGGAGCCTGTGCTCCGCAACGGGAGAGGCCACAGCAGTGAGAGGCCCGCGTACAGCAAAAAAAAAAAAAAAAAAAAAAAAAAAAAAACTTAAAAGACACATGCATAAACATAACTGTAATTCTATGGATTTGGATACACAATGTATAAAGATTATTTTTGATATCAATAAAATAAAAGGAGAGGAATGGAGATATATAAGAGAATTTTTATATGCAATTGAAGTTAGGTTGGTATTAATTCAATTTAGATTCATATTTTAGAATGCTATATGTAATCCCCATATTAATCACAAAGAAAATATTCACACAAAAGAAAATGAGAAGGAAATCAAAACATGCCACTACAAAAATCAACAAAAGAGAAAAGAAGGCAGGAATGGAGGAAATGATGAATAAAAAGACTGAAGACATACATAAAACAACAATATGGCAGAAGTCCTTGTCAGGAATTACTTTAAATGTATATGTCTTAAACTCTCCAATCAAAAGGCAGAGATTGGGGGGAAAAAGATTTAAAAAAAATTATTATCCAACTATATGCTGTCTATGACAGAATCCAGGTTTAAAGTTGAATGTGAAAAGGTGGAAAAAGATATTCCATGCAAATAGTATCCAAAACAGTACTGAAGAGGCTATACTAATATCAGACAAAATAGACTTAAGCCAAGAACTGTTACAAGAGACAACTAGGTTATTATATATTGATATAAGGGGTCAATTCACCAAGAAGACATATCAATTACTAGTTTGTGTGTGTGTGTGTGTGTATGTATGTATATACATACACACACACAGCAAACATCAATGTATGAAGCAAGCACTGACAGTACTGATGAGAGAAATAAACAGCTCTACAATACCAGTTGGAGACTTTAATATCCCACTTACAATATTGGATAGAACAACCAGGCAAATAATCAATAAGGAAATAGAGAACTTGAATAACACTACAAATCAATTGGACCCAACAAACAAACAAACACAGAACACTTGCTCAAAAATAGTGGAATATACATTTTTCTCAAATGCACATGTTAGGCCACAAAACAAGTCTTAATAAATATAAAAAGACTGAAATCATACAAAGTTATCTTTTCACATCACAGTGGAGATCAGTAAGAGGAGAAATATAGGACAATTCACATATATTTGGAAATTAAACAACACATTATTAAACAAACAATGGGTCAAAGAAAAAATCACAAGGGAAATTAGAAAATACCTTGGAGAAATGAAAATGAAAGCACAAAATGCCAAAACTTATGAAATGCAGTGAACGTAGTGCTAGGATAGAAATGTATAACTTAAACTTGTACATTACAGAGGAAGCAAACTTTACACTTTAAGAAACTAGAAAAAGTAGAGCAAACTAAACACAAAGCCAAGAGAAGGAAAATAAAGATTAGAGTGGTGATAAATACAATGGGTAATAGAAGAACAATAGAGAAAATTAATGAAACCAAAAGTTGCTTCTTCAAAAAGATCAAAAACATTTAAAAGACTTTAGGGGCTACCCTGGTGGCACAGTGGTTGGGAATCCACCTGCCAATGCAGGCGATGCAGGTTCAACCCCTGGTCTGGGAGGCTCCCACATGCTACGGAGCAACTAAGCCTGTGCACCACAACTACTGAGCCTGTGCTCTAGAGCCCACATGCCACAACTACTGAGCCGACATGCCACAACTACTGAAGTCCATGTGCTTAGAGCCCATGCTCCACAACAAGAATAGCCACTGCAATGAGAAACCCACACACTGCAACAAAGAAGATTAGCCCTGGCTCACCGCAACTAGAGAAAGCCCCTGCGCAGCAACAAAAGCCCCAACACAGCCTAAATAAATAAATAAATACATAAATAAATAAATACATAAATTTTAAAAATTAAAAAAAATCATTTATAAGACTTTAGCTAGATGGACTAAGAAATAAAGGGAGAAGGCTCAAATTCAGAAATGGAAGTGGGGACTACCAATTACTACCAATTTTACAGAAATAAAGAGTATAAGAGTTCTGTGAACAACTGTACACCAACAAATTGGATAATCTATATAAAATGGACACATAATCTACCACAATTGAATTATGAAAACAAAGAAAATCTGAATAGACATATAACTAGTAAGGAGATTGAATCAGAATCAAAAAAAGTCTTTATGAAGAAAAGTTTTGGACCAGATGGCTTCAATGGTAAACTCTACCAAACAGTTAATGAAGAGCTCAAACCAATCCTTCTCAAAATCTTCCAAAAAATTGAAGAGGAAGGAGCACTTCCAAACTGATTCTATGAGCCAACATTATCCTGACACTAATACTACCATACCAAATTCAGCAACATATTAAAACAATTATAAACTGTGACCAAGAGGGTTTATTACTAGCATGCAAGGATGGTTCCATATATAAAAATCATTCAATGATTTTTTTTTACCACATTAATAGAATGAAGGGAAAAAACTCCTTTATTCTAGGAGTTTTGATTGCTGGCTCACATGGCAAGAGTAAGCTTAGTTTTGTAATAAAGAATCATGCAGTATTCCAAAGTGGCTATACTACTGTGCATTTCTTTAAATGTTTGGTAGAATTCGCCAGTGAACACATCTGAGCCTGATGCTTTCTGTTTTGGATGGTTGTTAATTATTGATTCAATTTATTTAATAGATATAGTTCTATTCAGATTATTTCTTCTTGTGTGAGTTTTGGCAAAATGTGTCTTTCAAGGAATTGGTCCATTTCATCTAAGTTATCAAATTTGTGGGCATAGAGTTTTTCATAATATTCCTTTATTATCCTTTTAACATCCATAGGATCTGTACGGATGTCCCTCTTCCATTTCTTGTATTAGTAATTTGTGTTATCACCCTTTTATTCTTAATTAGCCTGGCTAGAGTCTTATCAATTTTATTGATCTTTTCATAAAAACATCGTTTGATTTCATTGATTTTCTCTGTCGATTTCCTCTTGTCAATTTCATTGATTTCTGCTTTTTTTTCCAAGCCAACCCAAAATGGAATTTTATTTTAAATGCTTTGTAGTAGAAACAATTTGCAGAAAATATGTCTTGTTAAGCCAGTATCTAGTGAATGCTACATGCAATTTCTACCACCATCTATATGTAGTGCCATGCTTACTAGAAATAATACATTTATGTGTTTCTGTTTTTCTAGGATTAGAAGGTACAAACAAAAATGTAGTTCTCCATCTTTCACATTTTACTTCACCCAAATATTCTATCAAATAACCAAGATTCCAAATTGTTACAAACAAAATGAACAATGTTTCCATGGCATTTATGGTAACAATCTATCACCATATTAATATTTACAGGAAGTCTGAGAATCTAACTTCATGCTTTAACCGGCAAAGATTTATATTTCCATTTTGCAAAAAATTATCAGGTTTAAAAATACAATTTATTCATGATCCTTTTTGTATAATGCAGCATGCATTCCTAATTATAAAGGAAACTTGAAAATAATGTGATACTTTATTTTCCAAATCTAATTTTTTTTAAAGTCTTTGCATCAGTTTGAATACATGAACACTGAGGAACTTATGAAATAAAAATCTGCTGATAATTGTTAGCACAATTATATACATCTTAAATATCATTACATAAAATATTTTTATTTAGAAATACAACATTTGTTTTCCTTTCTTACCTTGTATTAAACAATTTTATCTAGGCTCTTGACTTGCAGTACTGGCATCA
The DNA here is from genome assembly GCF_964341445.2 of Mesoplodon mirus. Classification (NCBI taxonomy): domain Eukaryota; kingdom Metazoa; phylum Chordata; class Mammalia; order Artiodactyla; family Ziphiidae; genus Mesoplodon; species Mesoplodon mirus. Next base: position 32,430,217 of record NC_138985.1, on the reverse strand, counting down.
ATCATATAGCCAACTTTTGCATCATCTAACACAGTTTTTGCATTTAAAAATATACATATAGCTCTGTTTCCTTATGATGCTTTCACAAAGAATCAAATCCTAAACCACATATCTAAATGTTACTAAAATTTATACCAGTTCCCCAAGCCTCCCAGTACTTAGTTGGCATGTGTTTGGTACATACACATCAGTTTGTTGCTTTTAAAGGTGAAATTTTACAGACTTGTTTACCATCATATAGAGACAATTACAATTGTAAACTTCATGTTAAATGTTTTATCTAATTTGATAGTGTTTCCATCAGCTGAGTCTTCTAATCAGAGTTATGTTAGGAAATATTTAAAACAGTCTCTGGCAGCGACGAGAAGTTCAAATCCTGATTTGTACTATTTTCCAATTTCCATAGTGTAAATACTCCTACTCTGGTTAATTTTAAGCTACCAACGTGAAGTCAATTGTCTTGCAAAGTTCCTGAAATTTTAACAGTGGGCCCTCCTGAGCCAGCGTGAGCCAAACCCACAACACCAATAAAAAACCACAAACATCTTTCTACCTACAAATCTGGTTCCTTTCCACTTAGCACTCCCAGGTGCTTGTCTTTAATCTGGGTTACTCCACAGTCTCCATCTTTACTGGCTGCTTCTCTTCAATACAAACTCACTTATATTTACTAAAATCTCTCACTCAGTCCCAGCTTAGGCTCATTTTAACAAAAATAATTTTCTTAATATTGACATTGACAATATTCAACCTCATGTTAATTCCAAAGCTTAGTGAAAGTTTTGTTCTAATCATTTACATTGCTCTCCGGTCACTAATTACCATTCCATGGCCAAATTTGAAGGTTCCTTTGCAGTTTTCCCAACTCATTTTATGAGACCAGTATTATCCTGACACCAAAGACAGTACAAAAAAAGCAAACCGACCCCTCTGCAAAAAACCGCTATGCAAAGTTTATTTAACATTTGAAAATCAAATTAAATCCACGATTCCAACATGCTAAAGAAAATTATTTGAGAAAATCCAACACAATAAAAACTCTCAGAAAGTTACAGAGGAATTACCTCAACTTGATAAAGAAAATCTACAAAAAAACAAAAAAACCTCTAAAACCAACATGCTACTTAATAGCAAAAGACACAAAGCTTTCTCTCTAAAACTGGAAACAAGGCAAGGACGCGCTCTCACTACTCTCATTCTCCTCACTACAGGAAGTTCCAGCTACTACAATAGGCAAGAAAAAGACATAAAAGGCACAAAGATAGCAAAGGAAAAAATAAAACTCTCTCTTTGCAGGTGTCCATGATTATCTATGTAGACCAACCTAAGTAATCACCAAAAGAAAAAAACAAGTAAGCGAGCCCTGTGAGGTCACACAATACAAGATAAACACACAAAAATCAATCGCATTTCTATATATTAACATAAAACAATGAAGAAAATAACGTTCTTATATTTTAGAGATAAGTACTGATATATTTACAAACAAAATAACAATTTCTGATATTCATTTCAAAACAATTTGCTGATGAGGACGGGGTAGGGATATACATAAAGCAAGACTGGTCCTAGGTTGCTAGTAGCTGAAGTTGGATAACACAGAAATCTTTATAAGCACTAACCTCTCTCGTTCCGCTCTTCTCTAAGCGTGGTCCTTGCACCGGCAGCACCGTCCTCCCTCCGGAACTTGTTAGAAGAGCGAAGGCTCCACCCCCAGCCTATTTATTTTGAACCAAAGGCTCTGCACGTGAGGCCCATTACGCTGGGACTTAACAAGCGCTTCAGGTGATTCTGATCCAGGCTAATGATTCCAAACCGTAGCATGTTAACTGCTCTCACCTGAAGATGTTACCGAACTAGACTTGGGTCCGCTTGCCCACACGCTGTAAGCCAATCTACTGACACTGGGTTCTGTTGAAGGAAAGTGCAGCGTTCACTGAAGGGCATCAAGCAAGGAGGACAGGACAGCTAGTGCTTAAAAGACCCAAATTCCCCGAAGGCTTTCAGGGAAAACTTTTCAGAGACAGGGTGAGGGGTCTTCCCTGGTGGTGCAGTGGTTGAGAGTCCGCCTACCGACGCAGGGGACACGGGTTCATGCCCCGGTCCGGGAAGATCCCACATGCTGCGGAGCGGCTGGGCCCATGAGCGATGGCTGCTGGGCTTGTGCATCCGGAGCCTGATGTAGATTCCTGTAGTTTCTCTCTCTCTTCCTCTTCTTTTTCTTACCCTTTCAAAAGAGAGCGATGTATGTGGTGAGTCTGGCCTCCAGCCACTGGGCCCGACACTGATGCCCCTGCTCGCACTCCTCTGCTCTAATTCTTAAGAAAAAAAGGTACAAACTTAGATATGATTTTAGATCTTTTTTCTTTTGTAATGTATGCACTCAATCTCCCAGGAATTTTCTCTATTACATTCACTGACATTTCCACAGTGCACAGATGCATTTATAAGAGAACTCTGTACAATAAAATGAACTAGATTAATGGAAGAAAAGAGGAGTCCTAATTCCATATATGCATAATTTGTTGAATCTATTTCTGTGTAAGTTCTTTCTGACAGAAGAAATTCTTCTTTAAATGTGATGCTAAAACTATAGAAAACTGACTTATCCTAACTCTAGTTATGCTCATAAGTATAATACTTTGCTCATCTGATCTTTAAAAAAATATTTAATGATCAACTGTAGTACTTTAAATGATATTTGTGTGATTTCAAATTTAAGATGAATATTAGAAAAATATACCAAATTAAAATTCATTTGTTTCTTACACTACAATAAACACATTCCTCTTTTACTAATAAATACTTTTTCCAAAGCCATAATTTTATAGAGACAAGGTACATAATTATTGAAAAAAGAGTTTTCATAGAGTCAGAAACTATTAGATGGGGGAAAAGTGAAAATCTCTTATGTAACTTGCCTGTGCTACACAGCTAGTTACAGCAAGATTAGTAATAAATTGTATTTACATTTTTATATTATTTTATTTTGTAGTATTTCCTACACTTACTTATGAAAAAAATAACTTTTTTGCTGATAGTTCAATTGCATTTTAAGCCTTGTATCCCTTAAGACTGACACTGTTACTTTAGTTTACTTATTTGCTTAAAATATTTTTTTCACTTTTATATAAGAAACAAAATCTGATATGTGTATATATAGGATGAGGAATGGTGTCTCACCTTCTAAATCATTAAGATTAGGATACTAATTATACCTACATAATAATGTTGCATATGATTATATGAGCTACTATAAACATTCAAAAAACTGACCAATTCATAATAAACAATAAATATTAAAAAAAAATGTATGCACTCATCACAGAATCAGTATTAATAATAGCCAACAAGTAGAAACAACCAAAATATCCATCAACAGATTGGTATATAAACAAAATGTGATAGATACTTACAATGGAATATTATTATTCTGACTTGAAAAGGAATGAAATTCTGATATATGCTAAAACATGGGTGAACCTTGAAAACATTAAGCTCAGTGAAATAAACCAGACACAAAAGGACAAATATTGTGATTCCATGTATATAAGTTTTGTGTCAGTCTCAGCCTCTGGACCATGATGTTTATTGGGTAAGAATGCTCGAGGGACTCACCTGGGAGCATGCTACTTGTGATGAGCCCACGTAGACCTTTCCCTGACCAAAGGACCAGCTGGACTGGCCCTTGTGGTTTTATTATGATTGCAGGACACAACCGACAGGGAGCTTTGAAAAACAAGATTTATTACTCACAAGTCCTGGAGGACACACAGCACACCCAAGGGCCACACAGCAAGGTCGTGGGGAGAGAAGAAGGAGAGGGTATAGATCAGGGGCTCTGCCTTTATTGGGGTCTGGCTGTGGGGTGCCTAAGATTTCATGGGTTCACTCTATTGGTAAGTTTAAAACATAAGAGCAGGAATTTAGAGCATGGGAAAGGAAAAGCACGGTACCCTTACTAAAAGGAGATCTTCATGGGTGGGGAGCAGCCTGGTTTCTTACCTAGCTGTTTTATTAGTAATTATGCCATACAGCTGGCTATATGTTTATTTATCAAAGATGGATGTCTTTGAAGATGCCTCAGCAATCAAAAACTTAATGCCAGGCACTTAGATGACAATAAGGTACCTAGAAAAGGCAAAGTCATAGAAACAGAAAGCAGAATGGAGGCGGGGGCAGCAGAGGAATAAGGAGCTATTATTTAATCGGTAGAAAGTTTCTGTTTGGTATGATGAAGTTCTAGAAATGGATAGTCATGATGGTGACACAACATTGTGAATGTACTTTATGCCACTTAATGCACACCTACAAATGGCTAAAATGGTAAATTTTATGTAACATATATTTTACTGCAATAAAAAAGAATAAAAATTTTTTCAAAGCCAAGTAGTGATTTGATTAATCTTGTCCAGACTAATCTGCAATTATCCTTTGTCATATATTATTCTTGTATTGATTATCTTCCAATTTTAGGCTCTTTTGACCTCTGTTTCTTATTGTCCATTGTGGCACCAGTGTTACAATTTTTTTTTTGATAGCTTTTTTTCTCATGGAGATAATTATTCTTCAACATGATTTTAATGGCTACTGTAGTATTCAATTATATAGATGTAGCATAATATACTTATTTCTTCAGTGCAGATCATTTAGGTTATTTATAATTATTAACATCATATAAAATGTTGTAGTGAATATTCATAGTCCATGATTTTTTGAGCATATCTAATTATTTCCTTAGTATAATTTTATATGAATTTCAACATTCAAAGAGTTGAAAAATTACATCTATATCTATTATCTATCATAATAGGGAAAGAGAGAGAGAGACCAAAAAGTTGGCTGATTTGTACTAGAAGCAGTTCATGGAAGTACAAATTTCCCAGGATTATTAACAAAACTAGGTAAGGTCATATTAAAAAAAAATCTAACTTGGAAAGTCTTAATTTGCATGCCTCTTTTATCTGATAAGATGGAAATATTTTCATATTTTTTTCTAGACACTGATATTTTCCAAATTTAATTGCCTACCTATGTGTTTTATCCATTCTTCTATTAAAGAGTTGGTCTTTTAGAAACTGATTTGCAGAATTATTTTAAAATATAAGTTGTGTATTGTGCAGAAAAGATTTGAGAGCAGGTTTGAGACTGCTATTCTTAGAAAGGCCTGCTCGCATGGTAGGCTTGGCTGGCATCTGGAAACATATTTTGGGAGTGTTCTCACCATTCCCTAATTAATGAGAGTGTCTCACTGCACTTAAAGTGTTTGAACAAACAATGTCATTTATGCTAGACATCTGCTTTCCTTGGAGTCTTTAATTTGGGTATATATTAGGTAGAGGGTGCCTTCAGGATCAGCACCAATAAAAATTCTTGGACACTGAGTCTCCAATAAGCCTCCCAGATTGACAACATTTCACGTATGTTGTCACAATTTGATAATTTGATTCTGTTTGGAATTGAACATGTCCTCTGTTACTTCACTGGGAGATGGGTCTTGAAAGCTTGCACCCGGTTTCCTCTGGCCTTCACTCATGCACCTTTCCCTTTGTCCACTGAGTTCCATCTTTTCTCTGTAATAATCTCAGCCACAGTGTGACTATAAGTAGAGTCCTGTGAATCATCCCAGAAAGTCACCCAGCCTAGGAGCAGACTAGAGGACCCCGACAGTGTTAATCTTTAATATTAGAATTCACGCACATATTACTTCTAAGATTTACTTTCACTTTTTATTTTCTTTATATTGGAAGGAGGTTGGATGGGTGCAAATTAAAAAGCTTAGTCCCCAGATTCTTTCCTCCCGAAACACTCCCTGCTCAAGTTCATACTCCTGGCTTCATATGCAACCATGATTTCATTCTGCTCTGCCTATGTGACAATCCCGGTAAAAAGTCACAGATAGGCTGGAAGAAAATTATTAATAAGGACGTTTTCTTAAATAGTTCCTGTTCTATTGCCTAAGTTTCTAAACATTATGTATTTTTTAGTCTCTGAACCTGTGAAGAAGACAAATTCTTAAAGTTGCTCGGGCATGAAGTATTTGTCAAGATTGGATACTGACTGTGAGTTTCAACTCCACTCCATATGCCTGTTATATGCTGTAAATTTCTCCTAGTTCCTTGAAATATTTTATTACTTTTACTATTCAATATTATGAATTTTCATCTTTTCCTAGTTTTTCTAAGGTTTTTAAGTGAGGGATGGGAAAAGTAAAGCATAGGCTGCAAGCTAGACATGGATTTTTAAATGGAAATACTTTAATATATTTCCTAGCAGTTATTTTTTCCATGCAAAATCTTTAACAGAAATCTTTAACAAAATCTTTTTTTTTTTTTTTTTTTTTTTTTTTTTGCGGTACGCGGGCCTCTCACTGTTGTGGCCTCTCCCGTTGCGGATCACAGGCTCCGGACGCGCAGGCTCAGAGGTCATGGCTCATGGGCCCAGCCACTCCGTGGCATTTAGGACCTTCCCAGACCAGGGCACGAACCCGTGTCCCCTGCATCGGCAGGCGGACTCTCAAATACTACGCCACCAGGGAAGCCCCAAAATCTTTTTTTTATATTAAGGTATAGTTGATTTACAATGTGTTAATTTCTACTGTACAGCAAAGTGATTCAGTTTTATATATATATATATTCTTTTTCATATTCTTTTCCATTTTGGTTTTTTTTTTACATCTTTATTGGAGTATAATTGTTTTACAATGTTGTGTTAGTTTCTGCTGTATAACAAAGTGAATCAGCTATATGTATACATATATCCCCATATCTCCTCCCTCTTGAGCCTCCCTCCCACCCTCCTTATCCCGCCACCTAGGTCATCACAAAGCACCAAGCTGATCTCCTTGTGCTATGTGGCTGCTTCTCACTAGCTATCTATTTTACATTTGGTAGTGTATGTATGTCAGTGCTACTCTCTCACTTCATCCCAGCTTCAGAGAATGTAAGTTCTATATTGTAACTCTGTTAATATAAGACTATTCATACACCTTAGAGGGAAAAAGATATAAAGAAGGATTTTTGGAAGACATTGTCACATTTTTTTAAAAAGTGACTCATGTAATATAATATAAACTCTTAAAGGCAAGAAAAAAATTATTCAAGTTAATTAGAAGTAAAAATGGCTTTTATATTTTTTTACGTAATTCTGCTCTTCAGAGTAAAGTTAAATATCTTTATAAAATTAAGTCCCTTAGTACAAGCTGCCAACTATGCAAATAATTTTGTCATTTTTAGAATATTCTGAAAAAGAACACCATCTTTTGTATTAAATGGACAAGAGGTGACTTCAGGACCGACAAGTGATAGTCATGACAGGAAAAATAGAATCCAATGTTCCAGGAAAAGAGCAAAATCAACAGAGGAATAAAAACTGTATAAAAGAAGTACTAGAGAGACATATTTGTTCATCAGCCACAACAACAGCAAAAATTCCCCAGAAAAATAACCCAGGAGACAGACCATACTAACAAATTTCTGAATCTGATTTTCAAACTTGGATAAGAAAGATCTACAAGTCTATGATTTCATGACTTTTCTGTTCTTGACTTCTAAATTTTGACATCTCTTTTGGCTGAAACATGTTATATGTTAAACAATGATACATAGGCTGTTTATTTTCTGACTCCTTTGTCAGATATGTCTTCCTGTTCATGCTCAAATGTCTTTGAAAATTTAGCTTGTTATAAACTCTTGCTTCACAGTTATTTCCAGCATGATAGAATATGGAGTTCAACAAATCCTCTCTCCTAAAAAGTTGCTCTTAAAGTGGGACAAAACTGTCAGAAACATCACTTTCAACACTGGAAATTGACCAAAGACATACACCAAACTAAGCACAATCTATTCATGAAAACTACTGAAATTTAGGTTAGAACAATATGAGTCTCTGACATCCTTGCCTAGAGATGCTCCCATCTGTTTCCCAGCAGCTCTGTCAGTCGTTGTTCAACCAGGACAGGGCAGACTGAAACCAGCCCTTTGATGCCACTGCTGGGGGAGCCTCACTTGGCTGGGAGCACCATCAGTTACAGCTAGCCTCTCCATGGCAAGCAAACAGGGAGATCCAGCAGCTTGCCTGAGGAAGAGGTTCTCTTTGGAGCCAGAGACAGCCCAGAATATTAGCTGAGGATTTAATGGGAAGTTTTATTGACTGATTGATTGATTGCCATGCCGCGCAGCTTGAGGGATCTTAGTTCCCTGACAAGGGATTGAACCTGGGCCACGGCAGTGAAACCACCGAGTCCTAACAGACTGGAGGATTGCATGTGCACAGTAGAGAGGGCAGAGAACCCAAGCCATCCAAACACCCTTGGCTAGTGAAGCCTGGACATTGATGTTTACGGACAAGATACAAGAGAGTAAGGTGGAAAATAAGAGCTGGGGGCAATTTGAAAATAGTTGGGTTTGAGCCTCACCTCTCACAAATTAAGCTCTGTAAACACAGGGGCATACCCTGAAAAACCAATCATAAAAATGTAATCAAGGGAAATAAAGTAAGCAGAGATATGAGGATGCACATGTGGATGGGGAGAAACACAGTCTGTATAATTTAGTACAGGCCAGTTACCAAACAAACAAAAAATAATAACTGCCAGGGGGAATAATGTGTGTATATGGGACAATATATTATCTAACACGACCACTATTCAACCAAAAATTATAAGACATGCAAAGAAACGAAAGTATGCCAAATAATCAGGAAAAAAAGCATCAATAGGAAATGTCTTTTTTTTTTTTTTTTTTTTTTGTGGTATGCGGGCCTCTCACTGTTGTGGCCTCTCCCACTGCAGAGCATAGGCTCCGGATGCACAGGCTCAGCGGCCATGGGTCATGGGCCCAGACACTCCACAGCATGTGGGATCTTCCCAGACCAGGTAAGCTTGACATGGGACTCAGTACCTTCACTCCAGTAGTATATAATTGTCCTCCAGCTTGTGAGTCACCCACCCAGAGATTATGGGGTTTGATTTTATCGTGATTGCACCCCTCCTACCATCTCATTTTATCTTCTCCTTTGTCTTTGGATGTGGGGTATCTTTTTTGGTGAGTTCCAATGTCTTCTTGTCAATGATTGTTCAGCAGTTAGTTGTGATTCAAGTGCTCTCATCCTTCTACTCTGCCATCTTGAACAAATGTCCATTATTTTTTCAAATAGTTTTTTTTGTACTTCTCTCTTCTCCTTCTGGTACACTTATTTTTCAAATATTAGTATACATTATGTTGTCCCAGAGTTCCCTTAAACTATGCTCATATTTTTGTTTCCTTTTTCTCTTTGCTGCTCTGATTGGGTGATTTCCACTAGCCTGTCTTCCAGATTGCTGATCATTTCTTCTGCATTATTTAATCTGCCATTTATTGCCTCTGGTGTATTTTTCATTTTTGTTATTGTACTCTTCAGCTCTGATTGGCTCTTTTTTATGTATGGTATTTTCTATATCTTTGTTGAAGTTCTCAATCTTCAGGTCATTCTCCGAAATAGTTTCTTTATGTGTACTCAGTGAGCCTGGGATCTTCTTACTCTACCATCTTGTCTTTCCCTCTGGAGGTTTATTTTTATTGCCTATGTCCACTTGCTCTAGCATCATTTGCTGAAAAAAAAATCTAGGGCTCCCTTGGTGGTGCAGTGGTTGTGAGTCCACCTGATGATGCAGGGGACACGAGTTCATGCCCTGGTCCAGGAAGATCCCACATGCCACAGAGTGGCTAGGCCCGTGAGCCATGGCCACTGAGGCCTGTGCATCTGGAGCCTGTGCTCCACAATGGGAGAGGCCACAACAGTGAGAGGCCTGTGTACCACAAAAAATAAAATAAAATAAAAAATCTATCCTTTCTCCACTTAATTTCTTTTGCACCTTTATCAAAAGTCAGTTGGGACTATTTGTGTGCAGTTATTTGGGGGTTCTCTATACTGTTCAATCACTCTGTGTCTCTCCTCCACCAGTATGACATAGTCTGAATGCTGTGACAATATTCTTGAAATTAAGTAGACTGATTCCTCCTATTTTATTCTTCTTTTTTCAAAATTGGTTAGCAATTCTAATTATTTTGGGTTTTCATATAAATTTTAGAATAATCTTATCTATGTCTACCAAAAAATTTGTTGTGATTTTGATAGGAATTGGATTAAACTTGCATATCTATTTAGGGAAAATTGACATCGTTATGATGTTGAGTCTTATAAACCATGAAGATGATATGTCTCTCCCTTATTTAAATACTTTTTTCCTTTGTTTCAAAGGAGTGTATGTGTGTAGAGAGTGGATAAATGACCCAGGTCCCCACACAGACTTCTCTGACACCAGCTCAGAGGGAACTGGCAGAAGGGTGACATTACAGCCTGGGATGGTGGAAGTCTAGGTGCACCACTTGGCTTTTTTGATGTGGATAGAGACAGGAGCATAGTTCCCCACCCCTCACATGGTGTTTAGCTGGAGTTAGAGATATTACTGACAAAATGTTTTCTCTTATTTGGCTGTCTTTTTCCTGGTCCTTTAACTAGGGAAAGCAAACTTTTGTTAGAGCTTTTTATGTCTGTACATGTTTGCATTTCTGGGCTGCCTGCTCTTCAGCTTCAAGTTTCAAATATACAAGATGAAAAGAAAATCTAGGAAACTCAACATTGTGGCATTTCTTGGGTCCCCATGTCACCTGCAGTCTGCCTTTCTCTCTCCACCTCTTAAAGTTTCTTATGTTTCTTTTATATAAGATGTCCAAGAGTTTTAGTTGTACTAAGCAGGAGAAATAGGGGAAAGTACATCTGCTCTATCTTCCCATGAGTGAAACATGAAATCTTAATTTAATATCAACTTAATCATTGTTTTATGTAACAGTAATAATTTCCATGTCCCATTTAACAAGCCTCTCTCTTCCTAAGGTTCTTAATAATAGTTTCCTGCATTAAGTTTCTATTATTGCATAAGAAATTAACACAAATTAATTGACTTAAAGCAACACATTATTTTTTCCATTTGCAGGGCAGGAATCTTGGCACAGCTTAGCTGTGTGTCCTCTGCTCGGTTTCACGAAGCTGAAATCTAGGAGTGAGCCCCGCTGGGTTCTCACTTGCACCTTGGGGTTCCCTTCCAGACTCATTTAGGTTGTCAACAGAATCCATTTCCCTTCAGCTGTAAGACTGAGGCTGCTGGGTCCAGAGGCTGCCCCTCTACATAGAGGGTTCACACATGGCTGTCTGCCTCTTAAAGACCAGCAGAAAGAGGGTCTCTATGTTTTGAATCTCTCCCTTCAGGAAATATTTGGGCCTTCTTTTGAATAGCTCACCTGATTAGGTGAGGCCTACACAGGATAATCTTCCTTTTGATTAACTCAAGTCAACTCATTAGGAAATTTAATTAAGCCTACACAAATCTCTCACCTTTGCCATATCAGGTAACCTAATCACAAGAGTAAAATCATACACACAGGTCCCACCCATAGTCAAGGAGACAGGATTATGCCAGGGAGGAGGGCAGGAATCTTGTCACCCAATGCAGAATTCTTCCTGTCACATTTTCTCTATTCTCTTTAAGGTTCACAATCAGACTTGGATCAGAAAATGATATTTATATGTGATACAATGTGGGATATGACTTCATTCCCCTCGTAGGACAACTGCGCCTATTCCATCTACTGAACAGTTCATTCTATCCACAGTTTTCTGTAGTGCCACACCTGAGATATAGCAAATGTAATAAGGATGTATGTATCTATTTATATGGCCTATTTATTCCATGGGTCAGTTTATCTCTACCTGTACCAAGGCTGCATTATCTTAATTTCTACATCTATATAAACTCTGATAATCTGGAAAAACAACAGTCTTTTTTAACTTGAGGAATACTCTGGATATTTTCAGTTCTTTGATTTTTTTCATATTAATTTTAGGATCAATCTGTCAAGTGACTTGAAAAACTCTTTGAGGTCTTTTATTGGAGGTATATTTTATCTGTAGATTATCCTGAGAAAAATTAAATCTTTACATTAATGCATCTTCTTATTATAAATATAGTAAACAACTCCATTTACTTAAACCTTCTTTAATCTTAAATTAACTAATATAATTTGCTTCTTGAGGCAGCTTCAAGATGGTGGAGGAGTGATGTGGAGATTGACTTCTTCCCCACAAATACATCAGAAATACATCCACATGTGGAACAACTCCCACAGAACACCTACTGAACGATGGTAGAAGACCTCAGACCTCCCAAAAAGCAAGAAACTCCCCATATACCTGAGTAGGGCAAAAGAAAAAAACAAAGACAAAAGAATAGGGATGGGACCTGCACCTCTGGGAGAGAGCTGTGAAGGAGGAAAAGTTTCCACACCCTAGGAAGCCCCTTTACTGGTGGAGACGGGGGGGTGGGCTGGAGGGGAAGATTCAGAGCCACAGAGGAGAGCGCAGCAACAGGGGTGCAGAGGGCAAAGCGGAGAGATTTCTGCACAGAGGATGTGTGTCAACCAACACTCACCAGACCAAGAGGCTTATCTGCTCACCCGCCAGCTGTGATGAGTGGGGTCTGGAAGCTGAGGCTCCAGCTTCAGAGGTCAAATCCCAGGGAGAGGACTGGGGTTGGCTGTGTGAACACAGCCTGAAGGGAGCTAGTGCACCACAGCTAGCCGGGAGGGAGTCTGGGAAAAAGTCTGGACGTGCCTAAGAGGCAAGAGACCATTGTTTCAGGGTGCACGAAGAGAGGGGATTCAGAGCACTGCTTAAATGAGCTCCAGAGATGGGCGCGAGCCATGGCTATCAGCACAGACAACAGAGACAGACATGAAACGCTAAGGCTGCTGCTGCTGCCACCAAGAAACCTGTGTGCAAGCGCAGGTCACTGTCAACCCTCCCTTCCCAGGAGCCTGTGCAGCCCGCCACTGCCAGGGTCCCTTGATCCAGAGACAACTTCCCCGGGGGAACACACATTGCACCTCAGGCTGTTGAAACATCATTCCAGCCTCTGCCACCACAGGCTCGTGCTGCATTCCATACTCTTCCCTCCCCCTGGCCGGAGTGAGCCAGAGACCCCTAATCAGTTGCTACTTTAACTCCATCCTGTCTGGAGGGGGAAAAGATGCCCTCAGGTAACCTACACACAGAGGCAGGGCCAAATCCAAAGCTGAACCCCAGGAGCTGTGCAAAAAAAGAAGAGAAAGGGAAATCTCTCCCAGCAGCCTCAGGAGCAGTGGATTAAATCTCCACAATCAACTTGATGTATCCAGCATCTGTGGAATACCTGAATAGACAATGAATTATCCCAAAATTGAGGCAGTGGACTTCGGGATCAAAAAAATTTTTTTTTCCTTTTTCGCTTTTAGTGAGTGTGTATGTATATGCCTCTTTGTGTGATTTTGTCTGTATGGCTTTGCTTTTACGATTTGTCCTAGGGTTCTGTCTGTCCATTTTTATTTATTTTTTATTTCTTTTACATTTTAGTATAGTCTTTAGTGTTTGTTATTATTGTTGGATCTCTTCCTTCTTTCTTTTTTATTTTTTCTTCTTTTTATTACTTTTTAATTTTTTATTTTTAATAATTTTTTTATTTTAATAACTTTATTTTATTTTTTTCTTTCTTTCCTTCTTTCTTTTTTTCTCCCTTTTCTTCTGAGCTGTGTGGCTGACAGGGTCTTGGTGTTCGGGCTGGGTATCTGGCCTGTGCCTCTGAGGTGGGAGAGCCAAGTTCAGGACATTGGTCCACCAGGGACCTCCCGGCTCCACATAATATTAAAAGGCAAAAGCTCTTCCAGAGATCTCCATCTCAATGCTAAGACCCAGCTCCACTCAATGACCAGCAAGCTACAGTACTGGACAACCTACGCCAAACAACTAGCAAGACAGGAATGCAACCCCACTCATTAGCAGAGAGGCTACCTAAAATCATAATAAGGTCACAGATACCCCAAAACAAACCACCAGATGCAGTCCTGCCCATCAGAAAGACAAGATCCAGCCTCATCTTCCAGAACACAGGCACTAGTCCCCTCCACAAGGAAGCCTACACAACCCACGGAATCAACTGTACCCACTGGGGGCAGACAACAAAAACAACAGGAACTACGAAGGAGCAGCTGGTGAAAAGGAGACCCCAAACACAGTAAGTTAAACAAAATGAGAAGACTGAGAAACACACAGCAGATGAAGGAGCAAGGAAAAAACCCAGCAGACCAAACAAATGAAGAGGAAATAGGCAGTCTACCTGAAAAAGAATTCAGAGTAATGATAGTAAAGATGATCAAAAATCATGGAAATAGAATGGAGAAAATACAAGAAATGTTTAACAATGACCTAGAAGAACTAAAGAGCAAACAAACAATGATGAACAACACAATAAATGAAATTAAAAATTCTCTAGAAGGAATCAATAGCAAAATAACTGGAGCAGAAGAACGCATAAGTGACCTGGAAGATAAAAGAGTGGAAATAATTACCCCACAGCAGAAAAAAAAAAAAAAACAAAAAGAATGAAGAGAATTGAGGGCAGCCTCAGAGACTTCTGGTACAACAGTAAACACACCAACATTCTAATTATAGGGGTCCCAGAAAAAGAAGAGAAAAAGAAAGGTACTGAGAAAATATTTGAAGAGATTATTTTTGAAAACTTCCCTAATATTGGAAAGGAGATAGATAATCAAGTCCAGGAAGTGCAGAAAGTCCCATACAGGATAAATCCAGAAAGAAACATTCCAAGACACATATTAATCAAGCTATCAAAAACTAAATACAAAGAAAAAATATTAAAAGCAGCAAGGAAAAAACAACAAATAACATACAAGGGAATCTGCATAAGGTTAACAGCTGATCTCTCAGTAGAAACGCTGCAAGCCAGAAGGGAGTGGCAGGACATATTTAAAGTGATGAAAGGGAAAAACCTACAACAAAGATTACTCTACCCAGCAAGGATCTCATTCAGATTCAACAGAGAAATTAAAACATTTACAGACAAGCAAATGCTAAGAGAATTCAGCATCACCAAACCAGCTTTACAACAAATGCTAAAGGAACTTCTCTAGGCAGGAAACACAAGAGACGGAAAAGAACTACAATAATAAACCCAAAACAATTAAGAAAATGGTAATACAAACATACAGATCGATAACTACCTTAAATGTAAATGGATTTAATGCTCCAACCAAAAGACATAGACTGGCTGAATGGATACAAAAATAAGATCCGTATATATGCTGTCTATAAGAGAACCATTTCAGACCTAGGAACACATACAGACTGAAAGCCAGGGGATGGAAAAAGATATTCTATGCATATGGAAATCAAAAGAAAGCTGGGGTAACAATTCTCATATCAGACAAAATAGACTTTAAAATAAAGACTATTACAAGAGACAAAGAAGGACACTACATAATGATCAAGGGATCAATCCAAGAAGAAGATATAACAATTGTAAATATTTATGCACCCAATATAGGAGCACCTCAATACATAAAGCGAAAGCTAAGAGCAATAAAAGGGGAAATTGACAGTAACACAATAATAGTGGGGGACTTTAACACCCCACTTTCACCAATGGACAGATCATTCAAAATCAAAATAAATAAGGAAACACAAGCTTTAAATGATACATTAAACAAGATGGACTTAATTGATATTTATAGGACATTCCATCCAAAAACAACAGAATACACTTTCTTCTCAAGTGCTCATGGGACATTCGCCAGGATAGATCATATCTTGGGTCATAAATCAAGCCTTGCTAAATTTAAGAAAATTGAAATCATATCAAGTATCTTTTCTGACCACAACGCTATGAGACTAAATATCAATTACAAGAAAAAATCTGTAATAAATACAAATACATGGAGGCTAAATAATACACTACTCAATAACCAAGTGATCACTGAAGAAATCAAAGAGGAAATCAAAAAATACCTAGAAACAAATGACAATGAAAACAGGGTGACACAAAACCTATGGGATGCAGCAAAAGCAGTTTAGGGAGGGAAATTTATAGCAATACAATCCTACCTCAAGAAACAAGAAACACCTCAAATAAACAACCTAACCTTACACCTAAAGCAATTAGAGAGAGAAGAACAAAGAAAACCCAAAGTTAGCAGAAGGAAAGAAATCATAAAGATCAGATCAGAAATAAATGAAAAAGAAATGAAGGAAACAGTAACAAAGATCAATAAAACTACAACCTGGTTCTTTGAGAAGATAAACAAAATTGATAAACCTTTAGCCAGACTCATCAAGAAAAAAAGGGAGAAGACTCAAATCAATAGAATTAGAAATGAGAAAATAGAAGTAACAACTGACACTGCAGAAATACAAAGGATCATGAGTGATTACTACAAGCAACTATATGCCAATAAAATGACAAAACGGAAGAAATGGACAAATTCTTAGAAAAGCACAACGTTCTGAGACTGAACCAAGAAGAAATAGAAAACATGAACAGACCAATCACAAGCACTGAAATTGAGACTGTGATTAAAAATATTCCACCAAACAAAAGCCCAGGACCAGATTGCTTCACAGGCGAATTCTATCAAACATTTAAAGAACTAACACCCATCCTTCTCAAACTCTTCTGAAATATAGCAGAGGGAGGAAGACTCCCAAACTCATTCTATGAGGCCACCATCACCCTCATACTAAAACCAGACAAAGATGTCACAAAGAAAGAAAACTACAGACCAATATCACTGATGAATATAGATGCAAAAATCCTCTACAAAACACTAGCAAACAGAATCCAACAGCACATTAAAAGGATCATACACCATGATCAATTGGGGTTTATCCCAGGAACACAAGGATGCTTTAATATACACAAATCAATCAATGGGATACACCGTATTAACAAATTGAAGGATAACAACCATATGATCATCTCAATAGAGGCAGAAAAATCTTTCAAAAAAATTCAACACCCATTAATGATAAAAACCCACCAAAAAGTAGGCATAGAAGTAAGCTACCTCAACATAATAAAGGCCATATATGACAATCCCACAGCCAACATCATTCTCAGTGGTGAAAAACTGAAACCTTTTCCACTAAGATAAGGAACAAGACAAGGTTGCACACTTGCACTTTCACCACTATTATTCAACATAGTTTTGGAATCTTTAGCCACAGCAATCAGAGAAGAAAAAGAAATAAAACAATCTAAATCGGAAAAGAAGTAAAGCTGTCACTGTTTGCAGATGACATGAAACTATAAACAGAGAATCCTAAAGATGCTACCAGAAAACTACTAGAGCTAATCAATGAATTTGGTAAAGTAGCAGGATACAAAATTAATGCACAGAAATTTCTTGCATTCCTATACACAAATGATGAAAAATCTGAAAGAGAAATTAAAGAAACACTCCCATTTATCATTGTAACAAAAAGAATAAAATACCTAGGAATAAACCTGCTTAAGGAGACAAAAGACCTGTATGCAGAAAACTATAAGACACTGATGAAAGGAATTAAATATGGTACAAACATATGGAGAGATATACCATGTTCTTGGATTGGAAGAATCAACATTGTGAAAATGACTCCACTACCCAAAGCAATCTACAGATTCAGTGCAATGCCTATCAAACTACCAATGACATTTTTCACAGAACTAGAACAAAAATTTTCACAATTTGTATGGAAACACAAAAGACCCCGAATAGCCAAAGCAATCTTGAGAACGAAAAATGGAGCTGGAGAAATCAGGCTCCCTGACTTCAGACTACACTACAAAGCTACAGTAATCAAGATAGTATGGTACTGGCACAAAAACAGAAATATACATCAGTGGTACAGGATAGAAAGCCCAGAGATAAACCCATGCAAATATGGTCACCTTATCTTTGATAAAGGAGGCAGGAATGTACAGTGGAGAAAGGACAGCCTCTTCAATAAGTGGTGCGGGGAAAACAGGACAGGTACATGTAAAAGAAAGAAATTAGAACACTCCCTAACACCATACACAAAATTAAATTCAAAATGGATTAAAAACCTAAATGTAAGTCCAGACACTATCAAACTCTTAGAGGAAAACAGGCAGAACCCTCTATGACATGAATCACAGCAAGATCCTTTTTTACTCACCTCCTAGAGAAATGGAAATAAAAACAAAAATAAATGGGAACTAATGAAACTTAAAAGCTTTTGCACAGCAAAGGAAAACATAAACAAGACGAAAAGACAACACTCAGAATGGAGAAAATATTTGCAAATGAAGCAACTGACAAAGGATTAATCTCCAAATTTACAAGCAGTTCATATAGCTCAATATTAAAAAAACAAACAACCCAATCCAAAAATGGGCCGAAGACCTAAATACACATTTCTCCGAAGAAGATATACAGATAGTCAACAAACACATGAAAGAATGCTCAACATCACTAATCATTAGAGAAATGCAAATCAAAAGTACAATGAGGTATCACCTCACACCTGTCAGAATTGCCATCATCAAAAAATCTACAAACAATAAATGCTGGAGAGGATGTAGAGAAAAGGGAACCCTCTTGCACTGTTGGTGGGAATGAAAATTGATACAGCCACTATGGAGAACAGTATGGAGGTTCCTTAAAAAATTAAAACTAGAATTACCATACGACCCAGCAAGCCCACTCCTGGATATACACCCTGAGAAAACCATAATTCAAAAAGAGTCATGCACCACAAAGTTCATTGCCACTCTATTTACAATAGCCAGGACATGGAAGCAACCTAAGTGTCCATCAACAGATGAATGGATAAAGAAAATGTGGCACATATATACAATGGAATATTTCTCTGCCATAAAAAGAAATGAAATTATTTGTAGTGATGTGGATGGACCTAGAGTCTGTCATACAGAGTGAAGTAAGTCAAAAAGAGAAAAACAAATACCATATGCTAATGCATATATATGGAATCTAAAAAAAAAAAAAGGTTATGAAGAACCTGGGGGCAGGACAGGAATAAAGACGCAGATGTAGAGAATGGACTTGAGGACACAGGGAAGGGGAAGGGTAAGCTGGGATGAAATGAGAGAGTGGCATGAACTTATATGTACTACCAAATGTAAAATAAATAGCTAGTGGGAAGCAGCCGTAGAGCACAGGGAGATCAGCTTGGTGCTTTGTGACCACCTAGAGGGATGGGTTAGGGAGGGTGGGAGAGAGATGCAAGAGGGAGGAGATATGGGGATATATGTATATGTATAGCTGATTCAGTTTGTTATAAAGCAGAAACCAACACACCATTGTAAAGTAATTATTCTCCAATAAGGATGTTTTTTAAAAATTTTGCTCCCTACAAATTTGGAATGTTTTGTTAATTTTTTTCTAAGTATCTTTCTGTTCTTATTGTTGCTGCTACTATGTATGCCAACTTTAAAAAATAAATTTCTAATACTCTGTGTCTGGCATACAGAAATATAATTGATTTCTTAAAGTTAATCTTGTATTAAACCAAATAATAAAACTCTTATTAATATTAATAATTTGTCTATAGATTTTTTTTTTTTGGCCATGCCATGCGGCACATGAGACCTTATTTCACTGACCAGAGATCGAACCCATGCCCTCAGAATTGGGAGCTCGGAATCTTAACCACTGGACCTCCAGGGAAGTCCCTATAGATTATTTTTTAAACAAACATTCTAATGGTGACAATTATATGTCTTCCTTTTCAAGATTCATACCACTTATTTGTTTTTTATCTTAATGCACTGACTGGTATCTCCAATAAAATTTGGAATAGTACTGGTGATAGTGGATATGACTGTCTTGTTAAAGGGAATGCTTCTAAAATTTCACAGAATGTTTTGATAAGTTTTTAGGTATTCTTTGCAAATTAAGAAAATTTCCTTCCCTTTGTAGCTTGCAAAGAATTTTTATCATAATACATTTTTAATTTGACCAAATACTTTTTCACATATATTTATAAAATCAAAAATTTGATGAATTATATGATGAATCTTCTGATGTTAAATAATCTTTGCATTCACAGAACATATACAACTTGGTCATGATATTTCATTTTGTATTCTTTGTATATTTTGTCTGTTATGTTTTTAATACTTTGTTGTACAATTTTACATTTATGCTTATAATTAAAATTGGTCTCTAATATATCTTTTATGGACTTTCTGGATTTGATATAAAGGCTAAGCTTAAGTCTTAGAATGAATTATGGTGTATTCTCTATGTTTTCCATTCTGTGGAAATGTGTAATTATCTGTTCCTGAAACATTTGGTAGAACTCTTCTGTAAACCATCTTGAGTTTCTGTAGTCTTTTTAACAAGATTTTTCAAACACTGATCCAATATTTTTAATAGTTATTGACCATTCAAATCTTATATATTCTTGAGTCATCCTTGTAAATTATGTTTCTAGGAATTTGTCTACTTTATTTAAACTTTTAAATTTAATGTTCTTAATGATATACTCACATAACTCAAAACAATGTACACATTTATAAAAAGTTATGCATTCTGAAACCTGTCTCAACTCTTTCTCAATCCTCATTCTTTATTCATTGCCTCCAAATATTTACTTTTATTAATTTTTAAATTTTGTCCCATGTTTCTTTTTGCAAATACAACATATACAAATGTATTTTCTTATTTATTTCTTGCAAAAAAAATTGTTTACAAACTCTGTATAGTGTTCAGCACTGATAGCAGCTCAGTACACAGACCCTCAACCCAGGAAATGGATCAACGGTAGAAAGAGGGGTGTGGTCTGTCTTGGTCAGCAGCCTTGTGGAATCTAAGTGGTGGTTTGGAGTAAGGGGCCTCCCACACATTCCCACGTCTCATCTCGAGGTGAAGCAAGCCATCGCAAGCCTCGTTTTCTTTCTTGTTTTGAGGATTTTATAATCCTTGAATTTTTGCAAGAAGACATATAATGAAGAACATGTTAGTGGAGAGAGAAGTCACGAGACAGGGACAGCACCCCCAAGGAGCAACTGATGCCCTGTGGAGGGAAGGGTGCCCAGCTCCCTGGTGGGCACTAACCTTGTGTACATGACAGTAAGACATGGGGAGTCAAAGAGGGATACAAATGAAAAGCACAAGATCAAACCCATTAAAAAACACATTTCTGTGACAGGCAGATTAATGTTCCTCTATTCCCCATCCCCCAAAATATCTACATCTTTATATGTAGAATCTGTAAATACGTTAGCTTACATAGCAAAGGGGAATCATGGTTGTAGATGGAATTAAGGTTGCTAATCATCTGACTTTAAATTGGGGAGATTTTCCTGGATTATAGAGGTGAGCCCATTTAATCACAAGAATCCTTGAAAGTGGAAGAGGGAAGCAGAAGAGATTCAGAGGGAGATGGAGCCACAGAAAATCCAAGGGAGTTCCCTTGGCAGTCCAGGGGTTAGGACTTGGCACTTTCACTGACATTACCCCAGGTTCAATACCTAGTTGGGGAACTAAGATCATGCAAGATGTGTGGCACAGCCAAAAAGAAAAAAAAAGATCCAAGTGAGGCAATGTAAGGAGTCAACAGGCCACTCCTGGCTTTGAAGGTGGAGAAAGGGAAAACCAGCCAAGGTTGTGAGTATCCTGGAGAAACTCAAAAAGGTAAGGAAAGCAAGTCCTCCTTAGAACCCCAGAAAGAACACAGCCCAGCTGACATCTTGATTTTAGCCCAGTGGGAACTGTTTGGACTTCTAACCTACAGAACAGTAACAAAATACATTTGTGTTGTTTGAAAGTGCCTACTCTGTGGTAATGTTTTTATGACAGCATTGGAAAGTAATGCAAAATCCTCTTTATGTATAGATATATCCTAAAGTAAACTTCTTTATTTTCTGTTTGAATTCTAATTTGTGTTTCTGATTTATAAAAAAATATTAATCCAAAACTATATCCACATATGATTAAGAAGTGTGCAGCATGAAAAGTTAGATTTTGCGTCTAATGCTATGTTTTAGGATTATCAGTTTGAATCAAGTTGAGCTCCCACATACTTAATACTAGTGAGGGTGCATATTCAGAGTCTATTCGCAAAAGGAGGGCTCCTAGGACAGAATTAATTCTAGAAAGAAAGTTGGTTAGAAAAGTCTACAAACAAAAACATAGCAGGTGGTGAAGAAAGGCAATTCTGAGTATTGTATGGACTCCATCATAATAATCAACCAGCTTAGCCTATCAAGGGCTCTTATCTGACTCCCACTGAGACGGGACCATGTAATTTAAAATGTAAATTGCTATTTTCACTCTGTACTATGCAAGGCCTTAGTGTCCAAGCCAGTATCACGTGCTACCCCTCAAGAGAGAATTCTTCCCAGTCAGCACAGAGCACTTCATGGCTTCATTTGCAAGTTCATTCAACTTCACTGAAAGTTCCAGAAATACAAAGACAATCTTGACGTTTTGGCAAATTTTGCCACATTGTGGTATTCAGCACCTGGGTAGAGGCAATAGAGGTTGCAGGTAGCAGGACAGAGGCACGTGATGGCGGACATGTCTTGGGTAGAGATGCCTGGCAGTGGTGCAGATGCACAGATAGCACCAGGATTTGAAAATGGGCAGTGATAGGACGTGGCCTCAGAAGATTTCCTTACATTAGGATACGATGTCTTCAACTGGTAGTAGTGGGGCAACAGGTCAGGAAGGGGAGTTACAAAGTCTACTTTTCTTAACTGAGCAGTTGAGAAACACCCTGGAACTAATACGAAATAGCTGGGTGACATTCTGGTGTTTCTGGGTAATGCAGAGGAGGTGGGAAGCAAAGCTGAGGGAAGACATAGGCATTGTGTCAGGTGGACACAATAGTCAAATAATATAGTTCAATCCTATCAGAAGTTTGCTCAATGAAGAAACGTTGGTCACACGTAGCAACTCTGGATTTTCAGTGAACTTTAGTAACCTTATCAGGTTGCCCAGATCTGTGACAAGCTGTTAGCTTAAGGACTTTAGTCTCAATCCACCATTTTCCTTTGTCAAACGTGAAAGAATTAATTTAAATGTCTAAAGACTTTCCTAAGAGCAGGAGGGGGCAGAAGAGCCGGTCAGCAATGTATACATGAGGATGCCAATCAATTGAAGCAAAGATGATTTTCTCTCCTGCAGCTTTACCGATTGCTTTCCACAAATCTTAACGTCGTATATAGTTTATCATTATTTACTATTTCTCCTGTTCCCTGTGGGCAGAAAAAATTGCTGTATTAAATTCCACCATACAACTTTCAC